>NW_018397257.1:731031-747666 GCF_002168275.2 Theobroma umbraticum | reverse complement strand
AAATAATTTAAGACTCTAGGTTAGCAATTCAAACCATTGAAATAAGTTAAGGAAAAGGGGTAAGATTTAGATGAAGTGTGAGGGATATTGTAATCTTAAGCTTGTTTGATTTGCTGTTTGCCCAATCGTCTTGTTGCTTTAATTTTTAATTTAATTAGTTTCAGTTGAGTAATTTTTAGTTCAATTAAAATTCAGATTTTAATTATTTGAATAAAACTAAATTGTTCTAATTTTTGTACTTAGTAAAATTTTAATATACTATGGGATCGATACTCTGCTTGCTAATATACTATCTATTCGATACATATACTTGCGTAGTGAAATTTTAACTGACAAGTTCTCCAAGGCATCAAATACTCATAATCCTTCGAAGGTTAATTATCTTAAGTAAACTACTCTTAAACATTCATCAAGTTCATTAGACCTCTTAGTCTAGGCTCAACGTATGCCATTTTGTGGCTTGCACACACATTCACATCACATATAATTACATATATATATATATAGACAGAGAGAGCGAGAGATTTCTCTAGCTTAGGCATATTCATTTAGGCATACATACATCATTTTAGTACCAATGCAACGCATTCAACAATATGTCATGCACCGCATGCATTTATGCAAATAAAAACCCATTCATAGTGATAATCGAAGGCATTCTCATAGTAAAATTCCAATTTCTTGCCTCCAACAATTCTTGAGCTCACCAACGTACTACTAGTGTTAATTTCCCCTTGATCAAATCAAAACCAAAATTATTTCTTAGCTTTCGAAAGTTCCCAACATTTCAATATAGGTTTATGTTCAACTACTCTTAGATACAAAACCTAAGTTTCAAATGTTAGGTTCAAAAGCTTAAATCTTTACCTATAATGTTGGGTTGCCCAAATTTTTACTCCAAATTTCCCGGCAAGCTTAAGGGGAAAATCACTAAAGCTGGAACAAATGGGTTTCAAAGTTATAAACTGATTAAATTGAAAACTAATTGATAAAAAGGCATAATCTTACTCCTAGAATGGTTTCCCAATCTTTCATCTACTTCAAATGAGCTTCAAAGTCCACTTAAAGGTTAGGGTTTTAGATGGGTAAAGAGAGGGAAAGGTTTTGCTTTTGTTTTAAAACAGGTGAATTGCCCTAAACCTTTTTTTATCTTAACAAATACCTAAGGATATATCAATACATTTGAGAATGTATCGATAGATTTTCACAAATTTTCCTCAAATCTATTGATACATGAGCAATATATTGATAGCTTTCAAATAGAATGCTCTCTGCCTAAAATTTATATACTCGAAACCTATCGATAGATTTGGAAATCTATCAATACTTTTTCCATAGATTGTCTTTTATTTCGAGTTTATCGATACATTTGGACAATGTATTGTTAAATGTTTATCCCAATTCAAATCTATTGATACATTCTTGAATGTACCAATAGAAAATTCTCAGATTGGCTCACATTATTCTTCCTAACAAAGAATGTATTGATACATTAGTGAATGTATCAATACAATTTTCCCCTATATGGACATTTTCATCACTTCCAACTTCCAAAAATTCATATTTTAACTTCTCAAATCATTTCCTGTTCAAATCACACTTCACACAATTACTATAACTCATAATTCTTATACATATATTCTCAAATAGAAGATCAAATTTAAATCTAAAACCCCAATTTTAAGATTCAACACATATTTTCATTAAATTTTGCCTAAATGTCATAGTATAGGCTTCATACACTTAACATATTCAACATATCATCAAAGGTCCTTAAATACACAATAAATTTTAAAATCATTATCTATACACATGGGCGTATTTCTCAAGTCTTTAAACACACACACTAAAGATTTAATTTAACTCCACAAATTTAACTTAGTTCACATAACGCAGTTCATATCAAAATTAGGGGTGTTACAGTGGTGGTAAGGGCTTTGGTGTGCTTGAGGTTTTAAGTTCAAACCTCAATAATTGCATAAATTTTGGTGAAGAGAAGAAGATGATGGTGTCTCAACTAGTGATGTGGCACTACCACATCACTTTCGCATGCTGACGTGGCAGTGCCACATCAACAACCTACGCCTAAATGTTGACATGGCACTGCCATGTTAGCATTTCATGAGCGACGTGGCAATGCCATGTCAGCAATCCAAGCCACCATTGCTTGCCACGTTAACACTGATGTCATCATTTTAAACAGTCAAATTGAATATTGTTAGAGAAAAAAAATAAATTGGAGCAATTCCCAAAATTAAAAGACTATTGCTTCCATTTTGAGAATAAGGACTAAATTAAACAAAATGGATGGATACAAGGACTTGGTGGGTATTTTGACCCAATAGTTAAGGTATAACTAACAAATCTACCTTTTAAATAACTAAGGTATAACCAATATCAAATACAATGATGAGTGAATAAGAAAGCTAAATGCCCTTTAAAGGTTGATATGCAAGGTACGTACTAGTATTGAATAAGTGTGCGAAGTGTGAAGTAAAGAATTTAAACTCAAACAAAAACTAGATTTAAAGACTTATAAAATAAGAGAAGAAATAAATAAGAAATAAATTATTAAAGCTTTGATATTCTCTTGGGTTTGTGTTTTTAAAAGTCTTCTCTTGTTCATTAATGAGGTGGAAGCTTGTATTTATAATGTTGAAGCCTTTGGAGGTGGTTGGAGGAGCATTAAATGCAAAAATAACCATTTTGTTGTCTAATGTACACTCCAACGATCATATTGTATTCATGCATTTGAGAATATATTGATACATTTGTTGCATTAAATTTGAAATCTTGTGATAATCGATTGATACATTTTGAGATGTATTGATACATTAAATTTCAAACAAAACCACTTTGTGAAAAATCTATTGTTACATTTGAGTAATATCTCAATACATAATCTAAGTATTTTGTTGAAAATCTATTGATATATTTTGACAATGTATTGATACATTAAGTTTGATTTTTGAAATTTTGAATAACAAGTATTGAGACATAGCCATTTCTATTGATACTTGTACAAATGTACTGATGCATGATGAACATGTATCGATAGATTCTGTCCAAAAACCATTTTTAGAAGTCTTTTTTAAGTTGTTTATCTTTTTCAAACACTTAGTCATTTATTTAAATGCATCAAGGGAACTTTGGACTTGTTTAAAACACTTAAAAGCAATTTTGATCATTTGTCTGTCATTTAAAAACATAAGATCAATATGAAAGCTACAAAACAAATGGTCATCAAATAAAACAAGACTCAAAAGATTAAAAAAAAAAAACTTCTTGCTCATCCCACTAAAAGTGTCTTTTTTTTTTTTTTCCTTTCTTCTTGTTTTTTCTTCAATCTATTTGGATCCAGTGATATTTCTAATATACCTTTTTAAAAGGTGGAAACTTGATTTAAAAATTATTACATACATGACTCAGCCAAAGACCTTTTACATTGTTGCCATCATGAGGATAATGATGATGCATGTGACTTGCAAAAAAAAAATTGAGTAATTGGGAATGATTGTTGCTGCCATGCATATGTAGTTAATGTTATGAAAATATAAGATAGATTTGAATGAAAATTGCTTAGAAAGGGTAAAATAGGTACTTAGTGCTATAATCAATTAGCCGGTATACGTAATGTAAAGAATTACGCAAGTAAGAGATATAATCCCATTAGTAAAAGTATGTCAAAAAGTATATGAATGTATAAGAATTGAGTGGAAAAGAAAGATATCCTAGCATAATGTGAGCTATAAAATAATGATGAAAATATGGTTGAGAAAGGAAAATGAGAATGACCAAAACTAAGTGCATTAATTTTGGTTTGTTGCTAGGAAGTGTGCAAATGGAAAAGATTAACGTAGTGAATAACCAAAGGAGGAAGTATAACTGGATTAGTGGCGAAGTAATATCCTGCCATTGTGAGGTGAGTAGAGGGTGTGTATTTTAAAATCTCCGCACCATATAAATTGATTGACTTACGTTAGTAAACGTTGATGGTTTTCTTAAGTGCATTGTGGATAGCATGAGCTGTTAATCTTGATAGGCAAATTTTAAAACGAATTTACATGATTTGTATATTGCTATTGTGGAAAGCATGAGTTGGTAGAAATCATAGGAAGTTTGTAGATGCAAGTGTTTTTAAAGAAATTTAGATATACCTATAGATAAGTTATACAGGTAAAGAGTTTTAGAAACCAAGAAACAAGCCTTTCACAACGTTTGCATCAAAATCTATGCCTTATATTCTTTTGCGTGATATGTATAGCTAATGCATTTATTAAATGATTTTGAATGCAAGTTTTGAGCTTCGATTTTAGCCCGATTTCTACATAAATATTTACACCATGCCATTTAATGCGAAAGATTAATTGGAAAAGTTGTTGAACTTTGTTTTTAAATGATTTAAAGCAAAAATCTTGGATAACCTTAGAATTGGTTTCTAAAACGATTTTGACAAACCGAGAGCGTCGACAGAAGTTCGGCTGTCACTTCGGTTAAGTGTGACCCTTGTGCACAAGTAAGCTCTAGCTAGAGAACTTTTAGGTCATCGACGGGTTGTTAGATATGGCTGGGGCCATAGTTTGTGATTTATGTGGCAAGGTCACAGGTTGTTATATATGGCTAGGCCACCAGTGATATTCACGGTTGCAACTGCTTGATTTCTCCGATGTCGGCTAACATCTTCGAGACTGCCATGCTTGTGGGGATTCGGTGGAGCAAAGTGCCCAGATGTTATTACGTGGAAATGGGTCCACGGGTGATTACAATACTTACCTACTCGAGAGCATTGTGAGTTTTCGACGCATTCTCTTTTGCATAGTGGATAGTTAAGATTTTGTTGCAGCTTCCCTGGTTTGAATAAAAGCTTTCAGTGCTTACTTGATGACTATGAAATGGTTTACGTGGCCGTACACTTTGATTTCTTTATATGCCACGCATTCTGAGAGTGTGCATACTTGACACTGTTATGCATATTTTTATGACAAGCAATGTTTCGATTGTTTGAACTCGGTTACGTTATATTTGTTTTCGGCATCATTTTGCCAAATCAAATGTTGTAATATGATTTCATGACTTCGTTTTTACAAAGCACAAATATCCTATTTACGACTTGGGTTCTTACAATTATTATTTGATATTCCGATTTTATTATTCAACTTATCTACCTTATGCTTATTTTCCATCTACGCCTTGCTCACGGAGCTGATGATCACTGAGTCTGTGAGACTCACCCCCCTTATTTTCCTTTTGCAGATAGCAATCAATCTAGCATGTATTCATTGGCATTTTCAGCCCACCGTGGCTAGGCAAAGGCATCTCATAGTACTTTATTTCGAGTCGCTCCGCTGCTAGAGGTCGAGTCTTCACAGAGTAATTTGTTACGAGATTAGACACTAGTGTCAACTCAAATGTACATTTGGAGATTTTAAGTCTTGATGTATCATTTGTACGATTATGTGAATTAAAGGTTTACTCAATTTATACAAGTGTTGTTCAATTTTTATAACATAGAGTTTATGGATCAAAATAATTTTATAGATTGATGGTATGATTATAAGATAATCACTAACATTTGAAGTAAGGCTTGTTTGGGACTTGGCGGGATCTCTCGCTGGACTCGAACGCCGGCAGCGATCGAGGAGCGGTCATTACAATAAAGGTATTTTACCTATTTTTATTATTTAAAAACATGTTTTGGATGCCTTACAAAATTGATGAATATTGATATTTTTATGATATATGGAATTTACAAGATGATCTAAATAATAGAAAATATTTTCAATAGCTTATCCAAACAACATAAAATATTATATGTTTTAGTAAGATATTTTACATAGAAAAGATTTTCCTTTAGTAAGTTATTTTTCGATTACCAAATGGAGTCAAAACAAATTTCTTCTTCCTCTCCCTTCTTTTTTTCCATCAGTTCACTTTTAAGGAAGCTAAGAATAAATGAAGACAAAGGGAGGAATTAAGAGAGTATTAAACTTAGTTGATTGGCTGAAGACTGAAGCTTGTATAAACGACTAAAGTTTGAAGTCAAAGTCTGTTTAGAATGAACAATAGAAGAAAGAGTCACTTGGTAGTCACATAATTATTTATTGAAGTTATTTGTTTTTACTTTTCACCTTTACCATTTACTGTGGTAGTCATTTGTTAATTAGGTAGTCTCATTAATTAGTTGGTTGTCAGCTTTACTAATTCCTAAGATTTTATAAATAGTTCTTGTAAATACTTTTTTAGTCTTGATGATAAAATCAGTTTTTCTTTTCTAATTGTTTTTGTTCCTTTCCAGAAGCTTTATTTCTTGTTCATCAGCTATCTTGGCATTCATATTTTACAAAGAGTGGAAGAAAAAAAGAAACTTGTCACTGAAGATGGTGGGGGGAATGGGGAAAGAAAAGATAAGGAAAAAAAAGGAAAAGAAACTTGTCCTCGACGATTGTAAGAATTGGAAGAAGAGAAGAGGATTTAGCCAAAAAGGAAATAAAAGAAGAGAAGAAAAGTGGGCAAATGGGTTAGGTGAGAGGAGATTAAACTAATATCTATAACAGTATATTGAAACTATCTTTAGTTTTAGAACTATTTTGGTTAGATGCTTAATTTGAATGATAAGTGTTATTCAATTGAAGCCTGGACCTTTTTTTTTCTTTTATTATTTACCTAAAGGATTTTTTATGTTCTTAAAATGTTACGAGCCTATTTTTGTCTTTTATAGTTTTAGTCACTTTGAAAGGTTTCTAGAAAAATCTACTTTTCCTTTCTCTCTCTCGTTCACTCTTGCTCTACATTGTTACTTTTTCGTCTCTTTGGTTTTGTTTAGCCTTGTGCAGCCAAGTAACTGATCGCTACTGTCAATTATTGTAACTGACGGTTATTGTTGCAACCGTCGGTGGTTTTGATCAGCCTTGTCGATCGATCAGACTTCTTTCCCCCCAAACTGGCCGATTAACTGACAGAGAGCCTTTTTTTTAAGGATTGAAAATACAAAAGTACCCTTCATTAAACCCCCCTAAAGCAGCTGCTATTATTTTCCTTTTCCCTTGACCTAATTTTCCTTTCCCTTTCTGCCTCTCCCTTTCATACTAAACCCTAAACCAGCAGCCACCAACCAAGTGGGTTCTCTTTCATTCTTCAACTGGTCATTATCAGTCCAAATTACTGCCACTGCAAGGTAAACTATAAATTTTTTTTTGTTAGTTCTTTTGTGAAAACAACAAGAGAGAGAAAGCTTGAGAGATTTTGAATATTATTTTTTTATTAAAATTCATACTAGAGAGAAAATATGTTAGAGATTATGGTATGATATGTTGTTTTATGCTTGTAAAAATTAATTTTAGTGCAAATAAAATATTATGAATATGATATGTTGTTTTTTGTTTGTAAAAATTAATTTTAGTGCAAATAAAATTAATTCTAAGGGATTAGAAAAATAATAGTTTGATTTTTAATTTTTAAGAATTAAATTTTTTTTCAACTATAAATTATTTAAACCTTAGTTGACATTAAATGATTCAAAGACTTTAATATTGACAATTATTGTTTGGATAATTAATTAAAATGATTTGATGCTAGAATTATGTTTAGGAATTAATATTTAGAATCATTGTTTGAGTTTTAATTAAAATGATTGGTAATATGTTAGAATTAAACATTAAGAATTATGTTTGAGAATTAATGTTTAGAATTATTGTTTGGATTTTTAATTAAAATGATTGATAATATGTTAGAATTAAATATTAAAAATTATGTTTGGGAATTAATGTTGAGAATTATTTTTTGAATTTTTAATTAAAATGATTGGCAATATGCTAGAATTAAACATTGATATTAATATTTGGGTATTACTTTTTTTTTTGTAGATGTCAACTAATGAAGAAACAAATTTCGCAACTAACGAGACACCAACACCAACACCATTAACATCTACACCTCATGTTACTGCTAGTTCTACCAAAGCCAACAAAACATGTGAAGTTGTAAGTAAAGTGCAGAGGCAAAGGGAGCCATCTCAATCTACATCGGTTTTGTGGGATCACTTCATCAAATTTGTTGATAAGAAAGGTAAAAAGAAAGCTAAATGTTCTCATTATGGTAAAGAATTGTGTGCTGATACAAAAAAGAATGGAACATCTTCTTTGAACAATCATATTAAAGTTTGTCCTAAGTTGGAATTGGTGCATGATAATGAGGAGAATAAGCAAATGAAATTAGTTTTTGCTTCGGCAGGGGATGGGTTGGCTAGTTGGAAGTTTGATCAATAGGCAATTAGGAGGATTTTAACTTAAACGATCATTTTAGATGAATTACCTTTTTAATTTGTGGAAAATGAAGGCTATAGAAAACATATAAACAAAGCATATCCTAAATTTCGTATACCGTTAAGATGGACTGTTGCTAGGGATTGTTATAAGGTTTATCCTGATGAAAAAACTTGAATGAGAAGATTGTTAAGATCATGTCCTGGTAGAATGTGTCTCACCACTGGCACATGAACTTCGATACGTAGAATTAATTATATGTGTCTAACTACCCATTTTGTTGATAATGATTGAAAGTTGCAAAAAGAAATTTTAAACTTTTGTCTGATCACTAGTCACAAAGGTGAGGCCATTAGTAAGGCAATTAGTAAATGTTTGGGAGATTAGGGGATCCAAAAGATTTTTTTATCACTATTGATAATGCTAGTTCAAATGATGTTGCAATACGACATTTTAAGAAAAAATTTAATATCGCTGGAACTAGTATTTTAGGAGGTAGATTTTTTCATGTGAGATGCATTGCCTATGTTGTTAACCTTGTGGTCTTTGATGGATTGAAAGATATGAATACCTCAATTGCTCGTGTTAGAGGGTCGGTGAGATATATTAGAAAATTACTTGCTAGATTAGCTAAGTTTAAGAAGTGTGCTACTAGTGCGGGAGTTGAGAGCAAGTGTTTATTGTGTTTGAATGTGAGCATTAGATAGAATTCTACTTTTTTTATGTTGAATATAGCTTTGAAATTTCAAAGGGCTTTTGCATCATTTGAATTATGTGATAATAGCTACATACCTGAGCTCATAAAGTTGGGAGATGGGGTGACCGATGATAGAGATTTGACAAATGTTAGGAGGATTTCTCGTTTCTTAAGAGAATTTTATGATTTGACCTTAAGTGTTCAAGCAAATCTTACATAACTGCTAATTCTTTTTTGGATTCCATTTCTGATGTATATACTACTTTGATTGAATGGCAAAATAGTGATGATGTTGATTTACAGTCTATGGCAATTAAGATGAAAGAAAATTTTGACAAGTATTGAGGGAATGTGGATAAAATGAATTTGGTGTTACTTATTGCTACTATACTTGATCCAAGGAAAAAGATTTCTTATGTTGAATTCACTTTGCTAGACATGTATCCTCCTACTCAAGCTTCAATGATGTTTTCTTTGATGACACAAACAATGGATAAGTTGTTTCGTTGTTATAGAAATATGTTACAACCTCTAGCTCGTGATGTTGGTGAAAATGGTCAAGAGTGTCCAACGTTCATGGGTCAAGGCACTAGTGGTGGTTGTAGTGATTGTGTTGCTTCAACTTTGATTGGCAAGGACACAAAGTGTACTAAAAAAAGATTAGATAGGTTCAAGAAGCACTGGTTAAACACTGGATCAAAAAAGCTGAAAATGCAATTAGAGAAATATTTATCTGAGCTTGTGGATGATGATGAGTTTGATGTTCTCATGTGGTGGAAACTTAATCAGTTTAGGTTTCTTGTACTTGCTGCTATTGCCTGTGATGTTTTGACTGTTCCCGTATCAACAGTTGCTTCAGAATCTACTTTTAGTATCGGTGGACGTGTGCTTGATGCATTTAGGAGTTCTTTGACTCCTAAGGTCGTGCAAGCACTTATTTGTGCTCAAGATTGGTCACGTGGATTGGCACGTGGTGATCCAAATTTGATTGAAGATGATTTGAACAAGCTTGATAAACTTGATTTTGGTAACTATTTTATTTATTTTATAGTTTTATTTATAATTTAATTTATTTGATTTGTCAAAAATCAGTTTACCATATTTGTTATTTTATTTTTTAGAGTTGACTAATATTGCATTGGAGACGATAGCTGAGTCTAAGCCGGAGTCAGACTAACATTTTCGAGTAATGTTATCATTAGGTATTATGCAATATTTATATATATTTATAATTCATTTAAGTTATCTTACCATAAAAATTTACACTAATTAAATATTTGCTTTTAACCTTTTTAAGAGCATGTTATGCAAAATCATTAAAAATTAAAGTTGGAGCCTTGGAGATCCATATTTTGAAATTTAGTAATTTATGTCATTAAGCTTTAAGTTGTCGAACTCTTCTTTGTTTATTTATTGTATGAAGATTAATGTTAATTTCTTTGTAATCATATTTCATTATAGAACTTTTGAAACTAATGTTTATTTATTATATAAAGATTAATGTTTATTTATATCATGAAAATTAATATTATTAATCATTTGAAAAATAAATAAATAGGTCAACAAGATTACAAATAAATAAATGGACTTAAAATAACTATTAGTAAGAAATTATATAAAAAAGGCCCATGTCAAACAAAAAAAAAGGACCAAATTATTTAACAAAAAAAGAGGAACAAATTAATGTCATTGTGTTTGCTGCCTATGGATCCTTAACCATTATTAGCCCACGGATCCTTCATAGCCCAAGTTAACCCTAAATTGAAGTTAACTCACCATAAAAACTAACCGAAACCGATCGAACCGAACCCTATTCAAACTGACCAAAATCGACTTTAGATACTCTGCGATTCGATCGGTTAGAAAACATTAATTTTTGGTTGATTTTGCAAAAAATTGAATCGAAAACTGACCGAACTGACATTTGCTTACTCCTAGTTTTGTTCTTGCTTTCTTTCTTTGTGGATTTTGTATTTTTTCTCTGTGGTTTCTTCTTTGTAAGCTTTCTTCATATTTACATTCCTCTTACTTTTACTTCTCTAACTATGCATTTGCTTTTGCTTTTTTTTTTCTCTTTACTATCCTTATTGGATTTTTGGTATTTTGAATATATTAAAGGAGAACTACTTAGGGATATTTTATTTTCATATAATTGATTCTTGTATATATTATAGGCTATTTGTTAGGAGAGGGGTTTAATCATGCCATATCAATAATTGAAACAAAAAAACATAAACATGAATATAAGAACGTTGTAGAATTGAAACTAAGAACCGACTCTCCTCTCAAGATCCCTTTCATTAAATTTTGAATGATTTACAAAATAATATATTGAAGGTATGATCTAATCATTACCTTAGGGATAAAGAAAAGTTGGATTTCTTGTCCTAATAACACCGATCAGCCTTTAGAAAGTTTTCTCACTAAGCTTGATTGTCTTAAACCAAAGTTGTCCAAATGCACAACCTTTAATTATCGTCCACATGATAATTTTGAGAATCCCTACATTAGGTGGGATTGTTAAGCAATTTAATGTGCTAGCAAGGGAATGTTTACAACACTTCTCTCTTACAATCACCTTTGCAAAAATGTCTGAGAAGAAAACTATTTTTCCCTCTTGCACACATCTAGAGGCGACACACAATTGGCTATGTTTCCTTTTTTTTTGTTTAAGTCCAACTTCATCAGGTATCTCAATTTAAGCTCACATCTTTTGTGCATAACCTATTAAGCTTTTAATATATTGGTAATGAAATTAAATTGCAATATTAATTAATTAATTTAATAATATAGATTAAAATTAGCATCTAACAATGCATCATACCCATCCAAATGTTAGAAAAGTCAAGATGGTTTGATTCAACTTTTTAGTGATCAGTCTTTCAGTGTAATTCATTCCTTCATCATATATCCAAGAGATGATAAAAGCATGCTGCAATATTTACTCTTGTAGATCTCCATATCGTTTTTGAAGTTCGATCATTAGCTCCATAGAGACTTATGAAACTCTTTTCATAATCTCCAAGTCGCCTTAACCAAGGACTCCAATAAGCTAATACCAACAAAAAACTGTTAGGATATGTCCCCTTAATCACTTAAGGTGATGATTCCTATCTTGAATCTTGTCAGTTAAAATTCTACTATGCAAGTATACATATCGAATAGATAGTACATTAGCAAGCAGAGTATCGATCCCACAGGAAATTGATCTGAAATTTTACTAAGTACTAAAATTAAAACAATTTAGTTTTATTCAAATAATTAAAATCTTAATTCTAATTGAACTAAAAATTACGCAACTAAAACAAATTTGATTACAAATTAAAGCAATAAGATAATTGGGCAAACAACAAATCAAACAAGCCTAGGATTACAATATCCCTCACACTTCATCTAAATCTTACCTCTCTTTCTTAACTTATTTCAATGGGTTGAATTGCTAACCTAGAGTCCTAAATTATTTATAAGGGTCTCCCACTCATCTTATAAAAATATCTATTTTAACTAAAACACTATATCCCTATGTGAATTGAAATTAAAATAGACTCATTAAGTTCAGGCTCTAATCTGGCTACATATGGCCTATAGGTATATCCCTATCCTATACGCAAATCAATTAATATGATCATATGCTATCCCAATTTTAGTCTACACTAAACTCCCTTTCCCAAGTTTGTTTAGGTTCCTAGATCAATTTAATTGGTGGCCAAGCAATTAAAAGCATTAAGAACAAATTGGAATAAACAATTCAAATCCCATTGAAAATAAGCAAGAAAGAGATTAAAAATTAGATTACATGTGAGTTCAATTGCAATCCTAGAAAAATAATTTAGTTCATAGTATCTAATAAAAACAATATCCAAAGAAATTTAGCCATGAACCAAGTCAAAGAAAATAAGAAAACACAAAGGTAAGAGAGAAAACTAATAGTTAGAGATTTTTGATCTTGATTCTCTTCTCAATCTCTTGTTTCCTTGCTTTGTTCTTGGCTCCAAATCTCCAGAATAGTTGCTTGCTGCCTCCCCTCAAAAATCTCTGAAAAAGGCTCCTTAAATAGGCTCCAAATAACCTAATTTTCGAAATCCCGTTAACTTCCCTTATTTTTAGGAAAGTCGTGCAGCACTGCAGTGCTACTTCTCCAGTGCTGCAACGCTGAGCTCTCTGGAATTTTGTATGTGTGCTTCCTTTCATCAACGTTGTAGCCTTGTTCTCCCAGTGCTGTGGCAGTCTATCAACTTCAAACGTGAGTTTCACCCTGATATGTTAGAAACTGGGAAGTAGTAAACATAAAAGTTTTATCCCTGTCTCTTACTTTCTAATGGATTAAGAATCACATCAATTGGACTTCTGGATTGAAAGATTTGCTCCAAATACCGCATCATGTTCAGTCTTTACATACTACTGCAGTGGTCCGACTTTGACAAATATTTTGACCATGATCCAATTAGAACTGGGCAAATTAGTGAACATAAACATTGTATCCCTTCTTCTTATAATTCGATTGGTCTAAGAATCACCTCATTTGGAGTTTTTTAGAAAGAGATATGGTCAAAATACTGAAACATATACGAATGAAGCTATCACCATACTTGCACTGATTTTCATCTAATGAGTCTTTTTCATCAATTTCCTACAAAAGCCATAAAGAAAATTAGCAATAACTACTCTTAAAGTAATTTAAAATAAAATAACCTAAATTTAACTAAAATAACTTAAATTAATCACTTAACAAGTAATCAAACTTAAACTAAAAAGACACCTAAAATGCTAAAATTCGAACCTAAAATCTCAAAGATCTAGCTACTTAAGCTCCCAAAATGAGTCAAAAAAACTCTATATAATAGAGTTATCAAATCTTCATTTGCCTTCACATGCTTCTACTAGAATGGCATAAAACTCATAAATAACAATTATCGTACGTAGCAAAAATAAAAACTTTAAGCGTACCATACCATGCCGCTTCTTATAAATCACCTTGGTGGTTTTAATACAAATAAAATTTTAAAAGAGTAATAAAAAATATTACGTAGCCAAGTCATGTCGTAATCACGATGGCAGATCCTCTTGATTGAGAAAAGATATGGCACTACTCTTGTTTCTACTCAAACCAATGTACACCATAAAATAGGATGAACCTAAGCCACCCAAGCGTTTGGACTCCAATGGTTGCACACACAGTCGCATTTGAACTTTCACAAGGAGGAAGCTTTCTCAACTATACCTTTTTGCTAGCAAGGTGGACAACAACTTGTCCTAGCTGAATCACAAAGTTAAAAAACTACTTTTCAAGTCATTTAAGAATGTGTGCGACTATGCTTTCTTGTTAGTTTTCTAATGACTTAAAAAACTAACTTTTTTGTTTCACTTATATTGAGAGGAGTAGCTGAAAAGTGATATTTATATATAAGTTAATCAACTTCTTAAATTGCAAATAAGGCCTTAATATTATGACCCCTTATAATATTGTTCCAACACTTAATTAAACTTTTTTAATTAAGTCATTGTAAATTAAAATTAAATTAAATTAAATTTATTTTATTTATTTGCAATTAAGGCTTTAATATTATAACTACTTATAATCTTGGCCTTATACTTAATTAAATTATTTTAATTAAGTTTTTAGAAGTTAAAAACCTAGTGTATGATTTAAGTCCTACTTAAATCATCACACTCCTAATTAAATTCATTATGCAACTTATTATGTGTAACTTATTAGGTTCCTGACATGTTGACAAAGAAATTGAATTATAATTTTTATTAAATTAATTAATTCAATTTCATTGACCAAGATTGGCATTTAGTAATGCATCATGGCCACCCAATGTATAATCTATCAGTGTAATTCATTTCCTCATCATATATCCTGAAAATGATAAGAGCTTAGTGTAATGTCTACTCTTATTGATCTCCATATTCATTCTTGAAGTTAGATCATTAATTTTATAGAAACTTGTGAAACCCTTTTCCATAATCCAAGTCACCTTAGCCAAAGACTTCAACAAACTAATATCAACCAAGAACTATTAGGATATGTATCCTAAATCACTTGGGGTGATGATTCTTTTATTGACCATTTATTTACCTTTGCATGCTTCATGATATACCTAAAAGCATCTTATTTTAGCATCCTTGGTTAGGCATCCGTAGGAATGAAATCAAAACATAGCACTTCACACATAAGACAACTTAATGTTTTAAGTCTAGGGCGTATTTACACAATTGACACATGAGAAATATTGCATAGACACTTGAGCGAAATATCAAATGAACTTCTCATGGCTGGTCATGTTTAGGGAACTCGCTCTCCTAAGTAAGCACCTACATTCTTGTTCCAAGTATCTCTATACTTCAACTTATGAGATCGGTTGCTTACTTCTCAAGTAAGAAATATAAAATGTACCAGTCTCTAGGTATCATTAATGTCTAGTCTCAATGATGCATTGACCAAGAATATTTAGAGATTATGCTTTGATGCATAGGGATCTCATAACTATAATCCATCATAGTTTCCTTGCAAGACATATTACTCTTATAGACTTTATCCAATTAGATTTATAAGCTATTACAATTAACGCCTTATTGATGAAGGAAAACCTTTAATCATTCAACATGAATGATATTATTGTATGATTGTAATCAAGCCTTAACTAATCCTAATTGGCTGCAGGGCTCATCCTAACAGCTTCATGCTACAACCAATTATATCTTGTTTTAGCATCCTTTGTAAAACCAGTAAGGATATAATTACATGTATAACATTCCGAATAAAAGACAAGATGGTGTCTCAAGTTTAAGGAGTATTTACACGATTGACACAAGAAAAGTATTACATAGACATTAGAATGAGATACCAAATGCATTTCTCATGTCAGTCATGTTCAATGAACTTGCTTTTCCATGGCAAACACTTATATTCTAGTTCCAAGTATCTCTATACTTCAACTTATTAGGTTGGTTGCTTATTTTCCAAGTAAGGAATATAGAATAAACCAGTCTTTAGGCATCATTGATATCCAATCTCAATGATCATTGACTAGGAATATTTAGAGATTATATTTTGATGCATAAAGATCTCATAATTGCAACTCATTGCAAGGCATATTAATCTCATGAATTTCATCAAAGTATACTTATAACCTATTATAATTGACATCTTATTGATGAAGGAAAACATCTAATCATTCAATGTGAATGATGTTCTTGCATAATTGGAACCAAGCCTTGATTAATATCAATTGACTATGGAGCTCATTCCAATAATATTTTCCTAGGTTACTTTCTTTTCACATAGCTTATTTGTGGGGTTGACTAGCTTGATTTTAGGATGTTAATTATTTGTAATTAGTATAAAGGCAAGCTTGACATTTAGTAATATACACATAGTGAATAGAAGTCACAATTTTCAAAATATGTATCATTACTTATTTTGCACTATATTGTAAGAATGTATTGTGTTAGTTTTTTTTTTTTAAATTTCACTTTTTTGTTTTGTACTTTTGATGGGTTTTGTTTTTAAATCTTTTCTTTTGGTTCATGTTTTTATATACAAATTTGTTGTTGCTTTTTTTTCTTAGCTTCTTTGTTGTCTTTTGGTTGTTTTGGCAATCCTTATTTCTACAGTTTCCTATAGCTATTTTTGTTTGGGTGTCAATTTTTTAATCCATTGTTCACCTGTTG
>NW_018397257.1:717896-731021 GCF_002168275.2 Theobroma umbraticum | reverse complement strand
GTATTTTTCTTGTAATCTAACCCTTTTTTATATTTTTGGTTTTTGGTTTGTTCTACTTTCTATCATAGGTGTGTGTTTTACTTCGAGGGTTTTAGGTATTTTAGTTTTAGCTTCTTTTTTTCTTCTATTTTAGTGTTGATTTTTTTTAATAGTTTTGTTCTTTATTTATTTGTATTGTATTCATTATTAGTTTTGGATATATATGGTGAAGGGAGGGGAATAATTTGATTGGAAAAAAAATGAGTAGTTAAATTATCTATTAAATGAATTTTGAGTTGTAATGAAATGAAACAAGACAAAAAAAGAAGAAATTGAAACCAGTCTTCACTTGGTTGGCAAATTGATTTATTTTTTGATATATAAAATTTGGTTGTTATTCTCTCAACAATCAATCGACTATCAGTTAATCATTGCAACTATTTATGCAGCAGGTAAAATGTCAATGAAAAGTAACAAAATGGATGTAGAACATTTTTTCATTAAAATTTAAGATAATGAATGTTGACATTAAATGAGATTGAAATTAAGTTATTAATTTTGACTTTTTCTTTTTTGGCAATTTCTTAAAATGAATTTTTTTTTGTAAGTTTTGGTTTTTGGAGTGAATGAAATAATCCAAAGAAGAAGTTGTGGAACTCCAAAATAGTGTGCAAATTCTTACAAGTTCCCTGTGGATATATTTCTGTATCATGGTTCCCACGATACTTACCCACGCATTGTCTAGATAGAGATATGCTTTTGTATCATGTTTCTAAAAAAACCTTATAAAATAATCCATGTCTCCAACACAATGCACAAGCAACACACTAATAATCATAAAAAGCGTGCAAATTTTGTCTACTTAATTAATTAACTAATTTAATTCAGAAAACATATACAAGTGTATTAAACTTAAATATTCATGCATAACTATAATTTTAATCATGAACATAATATTCTCAATAAAATATTTATAAATAAAAAAATTACAATATTAATTTCTTAAAAATTTTAATGAATATTTTTTCATATATGCTGAATATTGTAACATTATCTTTTAAGCAATATAATACCCAATAATTTTATTTTATTAAAAAATTAAAATAATAAAACACCAAAAATACCGTTTGTTCAGATTTTCCACCCTTTCACGTTGGTTTCCCTCACTCTTGCTTTAAAAAAAAGGAAGAAGCGAAAAAAAAAAGGATAAATGACGAAATTACCCAAACGAAATGAAATATATTCCTCCCACCGTTTTAGTCAAATGTCTATGCCGTTTTACTCTTGGGTCCAAAACCCTAAACCCTCCTCCATCTCTGAAGAAAAAGACTCACACAACCAGGCCATTTGTGTGTCTGTCTGTGTTTCTTTGAATTGAAAGAAAAGAAAAGAAAAGAATGGGGATATTTGAGCCATATAGAGCAATAGGGTACATAACCAGCGGAGTTCCTTTCTCTGTTCAGCGATTGGGCACCGAAACTTTTCTCACCGTCACTGTTGGCAAAGCTTTTCAGATTTACAACGTAATCTTCTTGAGCTTTCTTTCTTGTTTTTTTCGCTTTCCCTGAAGTTGCACATATTGACTTTTTTTCCTTCTTTTGGCTTCCTCTTGCAGTGCTCAAAGCTCAATTTGGTGCTTATCGGTCAGTTGTTTTGTTTTTTCTCAATCTAATTTGAGTTTCTCGTTTCTGTTTTTTTTAATGTATGAACTAAGAATTGCTGTCCGTATAGGCCCTCAGCTGCCCAAGAAGATTCGAGCTCTTGCTTCCTATCGTGATTTCACGTTTGCTGCCTATGGGACTGATATTGCCGTATTTAAACGAGCTCACCAGGTTCATACTTATTCCTAATTTCTTATTCTTTTTTTTTTTAACAAAATCAGCTTAGAGTCTAACGGAAGATTCGGTATTGGGTAGGTAAGCCAATCTGAATCACTTGTTAGTCTCTAGAATCAGTTAATGCTTCACTGCCTTGTATAACATATGTGGAAAACTACTTTATTTTTCTTTTGGAGTCTGGTGGTAAAGTCAATGCTTTGGCAGGTAGCAAATTGGAGCAGACACAATGCTAAAGTCAACTTATTGCTTTTGTTTGGAGACCATGTTTTAAGTGTCGATGCTGATGGTAATGTTTTCATCTGGACGTTCAAAGGAATTGAAGACAATCTTGCTCCGATTGGACATATCAAGCTAGACGCAAAATTCACTCCTACTTGTATAATGCATCCAGATACTTACTTAAACAAGGTAACAGCCACCACTTTGTTGTTAATGTAGTGATGGATGGATTTCAAATGTTACTATAATATGGCCATGTAAAACTGGGAAGCATGTGAACAGGTTCTTGTAGGGAGCCAGGAGGGCTCTTTGCAGCTTTGGAACATCAGCACGAAGAAAAAACTTTATGAGTTTAAAGGATGGAATTCGGGGATCTGCAGTTGTGTTTCATCACCGGCACTAGATGTAATTGCTGTTGGTTGTGCTGATGGAACAATTCATGTTCATAATATACGTTATGATGAAGAAGTTGTCACATATAAACATTCTGCACGAGGCACTGTCACTGCCTTATCGTTTAGTACGGGTAATTCCTATTATGAAGCTTTTAAGAGCTTTTTGCTTGGTTCTGGAGGTTTTTTGGTTATATAATCTATATTGCAATTTGCTTAGGCTGCAGTAGGACTGTAATTGAGCTGACTCGATACATACCGGGCTTGAGTTCGATTGAGCTTTATTTTGTTCTGCTTGAGTTTCGCTTGAAAAATAATCTACCTACTTGAGCTCAACTCAGTTATGCTTGAACCTCATTAACTTAAGTAAAGAGCTCGTAACCTAACTCGGGCTTGAGTGCAAATTCAAAACTCAAAGAAAACTAAAAAATATGTAAGCATCTTATAAATATTAAAAAAATTCGAAAGCTTGAAAGCTGAATATTACAAAGCTTGAACTTGGCTTGATTCATTGCTTGAGCTCAGCTTGCCAATGAAGGAGTCAAATTTGAGTATTCATTAAGCTGAGCCCAAGTAGCATGTTTTGTTTACACCCATAGGTTGCAGCCTTCATTTGTCCTGGGTAGTAATTAAAAGTTCATGGCTAAATTATGGAGGACATTTATTCTATCTAACCTGTTATCTTACAGTCAGATATGCAGCCTTTATTTATGTTGGGAAGTAATTAAAATTCATGGCTAAATTATGGACATTTATTTTATCTAACCTATTTTCTTATAGTCAGATATGAGGCAGTTTTCTTGGTCATTATGTAATTCCTTCATGCTCAAAATTAAGAACCTTCTATGTCTCCAAGAGGTTGATCAACCAGTTAGATGATACTTTGTGCTTTTTGCTCATATCTCAAACAATCATAGAAGCTTGGGAATAGGGCTTTTGTTCAAGTTTTTCCTATTATAGAAATATATGTATTCTCTCTCTTCAAAAATGAAATATATGTTTACTCAAGTTGTGTGTTCTATATTCTTTAGATGGACAGTCTCTTCTGGCATCTGGAGGTTCATCTGGTGTCATAAGCATATGGAATCTTGAGAAAAGAAGGCTTCAATCAGTCATCAGAGAGGCTCATGAAAGTTCAATTATTTCACTTCACTTTTTTGCTAATGAGCCTGTGCTGATGAGTTCATCAGCTGACAACTCAATTAAGGTATGATTAATTTAATATCATTCTCTTTCGTGTACCAGCCATTTGATGAAATTTTGTACGCCTACAGTTTTAAATTGTCAAAGTAAGGTGAAACAGAATCAGGATGCAGTATATGCATTTTAGTTGCTTTGTATGATAAGGATATTTGAGGTTTGATGATACACACACACAGACACATATACATTATCATATTCAATGTTTTGGACCTTAACTATGGCAATACTTATGTTATGGTTTATTTAAGAATTGACTTCTACACAGATCTATGTATGCATTCTGTTAAATCTAATTCTTCTCCTTCCTAATTAGACAAGTGGTTGGTATTTTGTGGATACCTGTAGATTATTATCACCACTTCTTACTATTTGGTGGCTAGTTGATATTTTGATGCTAAACTTTGCTAGCAGAATTAGTCTGCATGCTTGCTATTTTATTACCAAACTAGGTTTTCTTTCAGATTAGTGTGGAATGTTTATCAGTGTTTGTTTGCATTAGGGTCTCTCTCTCGCATGTTCATTTTATCTTATTGGGAAATGGATTTCTGAATTATTATCTTTGGTAGATGTGGATTTTTGACACAAGTGATGGGGATCCTCGTCTTCTACGGTTTCGAAGCGGACATAATGCTCCTCCACTTTGCATCAGGTAACGGCAGTCTGGTTAGTTTTAGGCATGTGCAACATTCTATATATTCATTTTCCCCCTTTATTTCCTTGACAAGTAAAAATATATTAGAAAGCCATTTTGAATAAGGTCAATACAATTTCAGAAGGATACAAGGTAAGCTACTTGTGGTAGTACTCGCCATATGGCCTCTGAAATTCTAATTTGTAGTTACACTGAATTTCTATCTGGCCTGCACTTTCAAGTATTTCAAAATTTTGGGAGATTTTTTTTGTACTTCATCCTTGTTTTGTTGTAAATTCTACGTGCTTATGGCAGGTTCTATGCCAATGGAAGGCATATCCTGTCTGCTGGCCAAGATCGTGCTTTTCGCCTTTTCTCTGTCATCCAGGTTTGGTGTCTATAATCAGTAAAATTTTATTTTGCTTCATGAATATATATGATATGAATGAAATTTCTGATTGACCATTGCACAAATTTATGTACATCCAAATAAGGCATCCTTCATCAAAACGTTTGCAATTCCTGATTGTTGTTGGCTGCAGTTGAATCATGTATTTAAGCAGACGATGAATTTCCCCAGCTCTCTTCGTAAAGTACAAGATTTGTTTAGTAAAATGTTCTGTTCCTCAATTCTTGCTTTAGTGGCGGTACAATTACAAACCGTGTACAGGAAGAGGATAAAATAAAGTTAGACCCTGTCGATGCATTGATAAGTTATTATTGTTGTTATTTCAGATTTAGCTAGATTGATAGTGTTGTTTGCTGTTTTTTCTTTTGTCTCTTGTACTGGTCATTTATGCATTAAATTGCTTCATTTTCTTATCTGCTTTCCAAGAAAGATTTCTTAATCTCTGTTTGTTTCCATTTTTAGTCTGTATCTTATAAAACTATGTTAATGGGTTTGTAATTAAAACATTGGACCCTAAGACATGTTGCTTGCAATTGACCATCATTTTTCTAAAATGGTTCACTAGCTTTGTATTACTTTTTGGGTAGGTTTTAGTACCTTCCTAGATTCCAAATCTTCACATTGGTTTTTTAGTTCTGTGATATGAATCTGCTCTTTGTTCCTATCGCTCAAATTGTCTGAATTAAATCTAGACTTGAATGTCATTTAATCTTTTTGTCTGATGCTAAGTATCATTTTGCCCATGCACAACCGGCTAAAATCCTTTTTTTATTTAATCTGCCATTTGAAAAGAGCTTAGGTTTTGCTTCACATTACTCATTGTTTTGCTCTTACTCTCACTTTGTATCTATGGACTTCTAAATTCACATGCTACTTCTCAATTCACCTAATTTTTTAATTTGCTGGTAAACAACTGTCAAATCTGTTGTGATCAGGATCAGCAAAGTAGAGAGCTTTCCCAAAGGCACATATCTAAGCGAGCCAAGAAACTCAGAATGAAGGTATGGCTGGGGTGAAACATCGAACTTTTCTTACTAAGCTAGCATGAGTTATCCCAATAAATATCTGCGTATACTACTAGTTTCTTCTGTAAATATTGGTACTGTTTGTCTATTTAGTGAATTCTTGTTTTCAGCTTCTTAGTTTCTTATTTTCAATTTCAGGAAGAGGAACTAAAATTAAAGCCAGTTATTGCGTTTGATTGTGGTATGATCTTCCACTATATGCTGTTTTATCATTTAGAAACATAGATGAGATTTGCAACATTTCAAAGTGATCTAATTTTGGTGTTCCCTCTTCCTCTCATATATATAAAAAAAAGCTGAAATTAGGGAGCGAGATTGGTGCAATGTGGTTACATGCCATATGGATACTGAACAGGCATATGTATGGAGACTTCAAAATTTTGTGCTTGGTGAGCATATCCTGAGACCATGTCATGAAAATCCCACACCTGTGAAGGTTATGCTCAATCTAATTCCTATACTCAGTTAGTAATTATTGCATTTTTATTTATTAAGATCTCTAATAATATTTCTCTTGCACCAAAATATAGAATACATAGAATGCTCTTTCTGAAATTTGTGTATTTTTTAAATTATAGACAAGATGGTTAAACTATCCCACTTCATTTAAAAATCAAGCAGCAAAATACTACTGATGTTAGACCATTCAAAGATGAACCAAAGCCTGCTCAAAATTAGCATTTCTTGAACTATATGAATTGCTACTGATGATTTTTTCTAGCTGGTTGCAGGCCTGTGCCATCAGTGCCTGTGGTAATTTTGCTGTTCTAGGGACAGCTGGTGGTTGGATTGAGAGATTCAATCTCCAATCAGGAAGCAGTCGAGGTAGTTATCTGGACATGTCAAAAAGAAGTGCTCATGATGGAGAGGTCATTGGGGTTGCTTGTGATTCTACAAATACCTTAATGATAAGCGCAGGATATCATGGGGACATTAAGGTATATTCTTTCCTATCTAATTGTTCTACTATCGTAATCTAATACTGACTTCTAACAGTAATATGTGGATATAGTTGTTTTAAATGAGTAACATTTGACCTCCTTCTTTTGTCAACTAAAAATTCATTATAAAAATTAGAAAACTAAAGAAATCAAAGGGCCACTGCCTGGTCTGTGTCATTTGCCACTCAAGCTCTTTAACTTGATAAGTGTGTTCTGCCTGGAAAGGTGTGAATTGCTGCTGCTAAATTGCACTACCCCTTATGGCCCAAGCACACTCCTTGGTGACACTGGACACCAAATTGTACCGAATTTTTGTGAGTGGGTCAAAAGTGGTTGTTTATGCCCTTTGCATAGCCCAAGGTAGAAATTGGGTAAAAATAAAATTGTACCTGGGAAATGGGCATTTATAACCTTATAGAGGCTGTATATTGTGGTTGTTGTGAGGAAAACATTTTTACCACCTTTTGTTTTTTTGTTCCCAACAGGAAAGCATTTTTAGCACCTGATGATCCACCTTAATTTGTGTTTACTTTGAAATATTTCCCAGCTACTAGCAACAAGTTCTGATGGAAACTTATCCTAATTTATAAACTTTACTGGATATTATAATTCATCGAATTGATACTCTCTGCAGGTATGGGATTTCAAGGGACGTGAACTAAAATCTAGGTGGGAAATTGGATGTGCTGTTGTTAAGATTGTTTACAATCGTCTCAACGGTAGGCGCTTCTTTTGATCTTTCTAATTATCAGTGTTGAACCCTGGTATTTTCTCTCTCTGTCTGCGTGTGTGTGTGTTGTGTGCATGTACTCCTGCAGCTATGTGGTTGTTCTGTCTATGCATTCCGATTTCTTAGTATATTTAGCAACTGCTTTTATGTTGACCTTATTTTGCAGGTCTTTTGGCCACTGTAACTGATGATTTACTTATCCGTATATTTGATGTTGTGGCATTAAGAATGGTTCGTAAATTTGAAGGCCATACAGACCGTATTACTGACTTGTGTTTTAGTGAGGATGGCAAATGGCTTCTATCGTCCAGCATGGATGGGAGTCTGAGAATTTGGGATGTTGTCTTAGCAAGACAAATTGATGCTATAAATGTTGATGTGTCTATCACAGCATTGTCCTTGTCACCAAATATGGATGTTTTAGCAACTACCCATGTTGATCAGAATGGGGTTTACCTGTGGTAAGTTTTCAATTTTGTTACCTTTATCTTTATAGGCCAAAGAAGTTGGCTATTAGTTGAAGTTATCTTCTTTGTGATCTTTCTATTCACACTGAGTAGCTGAAAAACCTGGAAGAAGCTTATTGATGTGATGTGATGAATTTCTTATAGTTAAACAACATGAATGATAATTTTTACAGTAGGAAAAATGTGAAGAGGATAAATGTGATACATTTTAGTCATTCAGAATGTACGGTATTCTGGTGTTCCTTGTGACTATGTTTTGGTCTTATATCTTAGTAAGAAGAATTAAGTGGCTGGCAATTCTGATCAGGGTTAATCAGTCAATCTTCTCTGGCGCTTCAAATGTGGATTCCTTCGCAAGCGGAAAGGAAGTTGTAAAGGTCAAGTTGCCATCCATCTCATCTATGGATGGATCTCAAACTGAGGATTCTAATGAACCTGTTGTGGACAACTCAGTTTCAAAAGACACCTCTGTTTCTGCAACTTTCATTAAGCAGATACCAGAACTAGTTACTCTCTCACTATTGCCAAAAAGTCAATGGCAAAGCTTGATCAATTTAGACATTATAAAGGTCTCTCTTTACTCTTCCTGAATACTTTTTTCTTAAGTATTTAGGTATTGAAAGTAGGGATGCTAATATATGTTCATTCATCATATTTTGCCTTTAATACAGTTTTGGTAGGGTTCTGCAAAGATTGACTCCATAAATTGCATTATTAAAAAAACTAAAACAATAATTGCAGGTTCGCAACAAACCAATTGAGCCTCCGAAAAAACCTGAGAAGGCACCTTTCTTCCTGCCTTCAATTCCATCTCTTTCTGGAGAGATATTATTCACGCCTAGTGAGCCAGCTGATGGGGATAATGAAGCAAAAGACAATGAATTGGAAAAGAATGACAGGAAAGTTGACATGCCACCATCTCCATTTTTGCAACTTCTTCAGTCTTCCGCTGAGATGAAAAACTGTAAGTATTATAAAATGCCATTATTTTCTGACTTTAGCTGAAAGGTTGCACTGTTGAAATTTTATCAAATATTTGTGGCAAACATATTGCAGCTCAGATTTTGTGTGCTTAACTTGTTGCAGTTTCAGCATTTACTGATTATGTTAAAGGTTTATCTCCTTCGACTTTGGATATGGAGCTTAGGATGCTTCAAATTATAGATGATGAGAATCAGCAAGAAGTTGATAGCCGACCTGAGATGGTTTCAATCGAACTACTATTGGACTATTTTATTCATGAGGTCTCCTGTAGAAACAACTTTGAGTTCATACAAGCACTTATAAGGTTATTTCTTAAGGTATCGGTTTCTTACCTTATTTAAAGGAATTTTGTTTTCCGGTAAAAGGATTTTGGTCATTGGCCACTTTGGTATGACGTAGGTTTTGTAAATTGTACGAGTGGCAATGAGCTCAAAATTCTGAAGTTGGAAAGTCTAAATGGCGTTTGAGTGGGCTTTCCTTGATTAATATGTTCATTGCTACTTTTGAGCAACAATTAGAGTTATGTGTAATATTCTGGCTCGTTTTCTTATGTTAAAGTTGTTCTTTGATGTAATGTCAGATACATGGCGAAACTATCCGATGCCATTCAAAGTTACAAGGCAAGGCAAAGCAGCTCCTTGAAATTCAATGCGACGTATGGCAGAGAGTAGATACGTTGTTTCAAGGAACAAGATGCATGGTCACTTTCCTCAGTAATTCACAATTTTGAAGTTGCAGGCAGATAATTTTTGTGAGTTGATTGAAATTTGGGGGTGCAGCATGATTTAACTTGACCAATGGAATGAAAGTTTCAGTTCCTGCAAATGGCCATGAATTGTCTTTAGACCCCATTTATTTCTTGTCGCAAGTGTAGATAAGAAAAGGAGATCTGGTCCGCAGAGAAGAGGAGAGGAGGGGAGAATGCATGGTAGTTTTAGTTATAAAATTACCAGTATTTAGTAATGTATTCACCCATAACCAAAAGACACATTTCATACATTTATTTGTATTTATTATTTTTTGTCACGTGCTTTTTTCAATATTAATTATAGATAACTTTAAAAGTATACTTTTCAAAAAAAAAGTATAAATGATTAAATTTTGTAATATTAATTTATAAATTATTCAACATTATTAGAATTAAAAATATTTCATTCTCAAACTCTATGCAATTTTTATTTTAATTGAGTTAATATTTAATTAATAGTTAGGAATAAAATTTGTCTTAGGTTTGGGTTGGTGGATAATGGTAGAAGTAACTAATTCTCTTATGAAAGTAATCTAATATAATTAAATTTTTTGCATCTAAAAGATCAATTTTATTATTTATTACTAATTTTAATTATTTTTTGAAAAACTAATTTTAAAATAATTTGTATTCCTCAACCTAGATGTAAAAAAAATTTTATACAAAAAAAATTAATTAATTAAATAAAAATGTTAAAGTTTCATGAGAATAAAGAGAAAAATATGTAAATCTAATGTACAATGTCTAGAAAACATAGAAATCAACATTTGACTTATTGATTGGTGCATTATTTTCCTATTTAAAGAGCAGGGTTCGAATTTTCCATTCTTCAATTATAACTAGAAATAAATAATAATGATTTTAAATGCAATGAAAAGTAATAATAAAGACAACTATATTATGGTTTATTGTAAATAAGTGAGTTGTATGGTAAAGTAGAAATTAGGCTTTCTAAACTTATAACATAAATGTATAAAATTTTAAAAAAAGATCATATTGTTTATTGTAAAATGGAAAAATACATTATTTTTTTGTAAATAACTATTAAAGTAATTTCTATCCTTCAACCTAACTATCAAAAATTCTTACACAAAAAATATAATTTTGCAAAATTAAAGAAAATGTTAATGTTAACAAAAATATTATTTTAATTAAAATATAAATGTGTGAGAATAAAGAATTTTATATAAAATTGATAAAATGTGCTATAATTTAGTTAAAATATATTATAATTATTTTAAACATAGTAAGAGGTAATAATAAGTATAATTTGATTACAGTTCAACATAAAGAAATTAGATACATAGTAAAATTGAAATTAATTTTCTTAATATCTTAACTTAAATGTGTAATAATAAAAGTAAAAAGTCATATAATTTATTTTATAATAGAAAAACCTAGTATTTTTTGTGTCGCAAACAATCAAGCATCGGGCAAATTCATATTAATATTAATTAAAAAAAACTTTTTATTGATTAGCAATTTTTAGAACAATAAAAAAATAAATTTATTTTTAAGAAATTATAAAAGATTGGAAAATTCATAAAATAAAAAATATATTTAAATTTTTTTAAAAAATAGAAGATATTCTTTTTTATACTCATGATTTTTTAAATTATAAAAATTATATCCTCTTTGCAATGTTAAATAAACTTTTAACAATAAAAAAAATTACTTCCAATTTGTTTTAAAAAATCTCTTTTGGTTTTTTATATTTTTGGTTTTTCTTCTGAAAAGAATTATTTATTTTGTTAATGTTTTAGGTATATTTCAAAACAATAATAATAACAATATATTTTAAAATGTAATAATTAAAATTAATTTTGTCAATAAAATATATAATTTATTTGTTCAAAATTTCAAATACTATAATATATTTACCTGTGATAGAAAATCAAAAGCATAATTATTTTGGAAAGAGTCAAAGTTTGATCACAATCACACACAGCGTTTGATATATTTACAGAAGTGGGTCCGTCTAGGCCTTTTTGAGCTGTGAGGGAGAAGGAAGCAGAAGGCGGTTAAGGTAGTGCCCAAGGGCCCATATGGGAAATATATTTCTGTAGGCTGAGTAGCTGATCATGCAATTCTTATTGAACACTCCAATGGTGTCCTGCTGCGGGAATTCTCCATTTTCCAACTGTGAATTCAGCAGCACCTTGGCCGCACGATGCAATGGTGTTGGATCTCTCTCCGCCTGTCCAGCTTCCATCAGAGCTAACATTGCCCATGCCGTCGTCACCAGGTGCGCTTTGTTTCCTTCCAAATTCGTGTACTCCTGTTCTTCAAAAAACAAACCCAGTAATCCTTGTACATAGATATGCTACAGCTGTTACAAAACCCAGGAAAGTAGCAAGAAAACCATAGTAAGCTGCAATGCCATTGAACAAATGGAAAGGAAATCGACCTTGTTTTGGCTGGAAAGATAGCTCTCTCCCCAGCCACCGGATTCAAGCTGCTTCGACAGTAAGAAGTCACAGGCTTTTCTGATGCTATGACAGTTGTGATAGGTCCTATCGTCAGCCACCAGCCCCTTTATCCCAAACCATGTTCCGTAGACAAAGCAAACTCCCCATGACCCATACCTAATTACACAATGTCACTAATCCTTTACCTCAAACGGATATCTACATTTTTCTACAAATATTCTTTACTCAACACGACAATAAGTTAACAAATCAACAAGGCAAATGCTGCCAATGGAATGTGTTTTTGCTGCTTGAAATCCCTTTTTGCCTTTTGCTTCAAGGAATCACTCATAAATTTTCTCTTCGTTTTTGGGTTTTTACCCATCAAGAGATCTAGCAACCTACCGGTAACATATGGCTTTTAGAATGTCGAATTCAAGAGAATGGTTATTGAATGTTTTGAAACTTTGGATTTGGTGAAGTTGCCCAATACAATCATTATAAATTCTGTTTTCTGAATTATAATTACGACAAATTTTTAACTATCTCTTCTTGTGGGTATAAACTGTCAAGAATCATGTAAATGCTAGTGTTTCTTGTTCTGCATTCCTTTCTTTTTATAAATAGATTTGCTCTCTATCAATTACACTAGGATCTAATTCTCAAAATCTTGCATCAAAACACCCAATATTACCGTCTGTGCAAAGATTGCAAAAGGTGATTATGCTCTTGGTGCTAGATTTTTAGTGTGCATTGTAAGGTTTTCATAAATTGCTCATGCATTTGCAAAATACCTTCAGTTTGTGGTGTATCAGCTTGATTTTGTTGATTCAATAGGTTTACTAGAGCTTTTTGGTGGTAGGGACAAGTCATTGAAGAATTCATTGGCAAATGAATAACCTGATGTTGGAGAAAGCTTGTAGAGTCATAAGATGTAGCAGAAAAGACTCCCAAATTGGAATTGTGACTCAAGTTGGCGAGTAAATATATGCCAAATCTCTCAAAAATGAGCTTCCGCACCCTCCAAATGAAGGTACACCCAATATAACACACCTTGATGATTTTGATTCCATTATTCTGAATCTAAAGGAGATATTATAAATTTGATAATGCGAACAAAGCTTGGATTGTAGTTTTATTATTGCCTCCTT
>NW_018397257.1:704460-717886 GCF_002168275.2 Theobroma umbraticum | reverse complement strand
CATTATATTCTTGAGAAAACATTTATCTTGAAAATTTGAAAATGGCCTTTAACTTTAGTGAGTTGAGAAAGAAGTTGTTCAATGAAGAAGGTAAAAGCAATCAGGTGAAAGTCTTGTCATCGGAAATCCTAGGATGATGGTTCAAAAAAAGATTCCATGGGCTTGAATAGGGCCCAATGGGGGCAATTCCTTGGAAAGCCCAAGGTTGAGCCCCGCCCAACCAAACCATGTACATAATGTCTATTGAAAAGTAATAAAAGTATTTTCATATTAACTTTTAATATTTGGAAAGAAAGTTAAAATTAAATTGAATTTTATTTATTAGTAAAATAATGTCTTGGGTCAGGCCCATCCAGGGTCACCCAAAAAATTTAAAGTCCAAGCCCAACCTGAAGTGCATGAGTCTACAACCTGGGTGAATACTCTGGTCCTCGGACACCTATAGGTTCGAGTAAGAGGTCATTGCAGGTCTCTGAAGAAATTTTCCTCTTCAGTTATACGGAGTTTGAGACGTAAAGAGTGATGTAATGGAGATTGTGAATTATAGGAATAAGCCAAGTAAAAACTTTATTCAGAGAAATGGACATTATAAAAAAAAATTCATATAGTTTGCCATATTAAAAAGAACGATAGATTACTAGTCATGTATTAATTTTGAATTACTTGAAATTATGTGTTTTATTGAAAAATTTTATTTCTATAAATTCTAAATTTCCACTTAAAGTTAGCACAAAATTCTCAATTTAAGTATTAGCAAAATTCTCAATTAAGATTCATGTGAGTTTTGAAGAGCGTTAGGCTTGTAACACTTAAGCTCACCATTATTAATATAGATACTACTGATTTTAGACTCCAAACATCAAATGCTCGAATCGGAGTTTTTAGGATAATGATACACTTGCTAAGTGTATCGATACAACTCTTCAAAAATAAGGGAATTTATTGATATAGAATCCTTTATTGATATATTGATAGTGGAGTAAATATTTTACTAAAAGAAATCCAAGGAAAATGATTGAAGCGCCTTATAAATCAACTTCAAATCATTGTATTTGATCTCTCGCTCACTGGTTTTCTATCTTGATTGAAGTTTATTGTGAGCTTCTTCATATATTTTCATCATATTTTCTTCACATATTTCAGTAATTTGGAGACAATCCAATTCATCCCTTTCTTGTTTTTTTTTTTATCTACACTTTAGCAAGCAATATGCAGTTCATGGAGTTAATTGGTGTATGGATTATCCCAATAAAAGTCATTAAAAGGAATTAGGTGAACTTTTAGAAACATGTGGGTATTGCAAATTTGTATTTGATTTAGGATCAAAACAGTTGTTTTGATAGAGTCATGGGTTTTATGGATTCTAATTTTGTGTGAGACTTGTTAAGTTGAGATATTTAATCACTTATAGCCTAGTTCCTCCAAGAGAAATTTCTAGTTGGAAGGCTCTATGGTTTACATTGCCTTATCTACTACAGAATGAAAATACATAAAATTATCGAAGATGAAAGACCTATGGTCAAAAGGGCTAGTTGATCATCTTAGCTTACTATAGGATTCAATTGTTGTGTTTTCTAACAGCTAAATATCATTCACGTAATTAGGAATTAAATATTTTCTGAGCAGCCTATGCACAAATTAGAATGGCAAACTTTGCTTGTTTGAAATCATGTGTATCAATGAGATATAGTTGTCATGAAGGTTCCTACTATCAAGGATCTTGCAAAAGTGCTTGTTGACCAAGCCTATCCCTGCTCGCAAATTCAAGCATTGTTTGGTATTTGTATTAAGCAGTTAAATCCTTTGATTCTATCTACAAAGAAGAATTTGGTGTTTAAGTTGTTTGTTATGGCGAGCTTGGAGGAATTTCAAGTTGTTAAAAGAAAAATCTTATATTGTGGGTTGAACTGCCCTTTCAAATTTGATTTAGGAAGGTGTTCCTTTAACTTGAGCACGAACAACTTACCACTAAGATACTAATGCTGAGATTTTTTGGACATATTATGACATAAGGGGTCTTCCTACAAGCCTTTTAGGGTGTAGAAACACGGTAGATAGACTATTAAGTGTGATGGTTAGGATTTGGTGAGGATGAGTGCTAAAATTGTTCTCAACTCCATTTATAGAGGGATCTCTTATCATCTCTTCATGAAAGCTTGTGGTTAGCTCTTGAACTACAAAAAATCTATATCTTCCTTATTGTGTGATTAATTTCATTCTGTCAATTGATTTGCTTTATATTAATTACCTTGAGGTCTAATGTAATAAAATGCTTCAAAAAAAGTTCAGAAAAGTTACCATGATCCATCAGGTAGTTGTATACTCTCAATGAAGTTGATTGCTTTTGCAATACAAGCTTCTATTTCTTTCTTTTTATAACTTGGATGCAGCTTCAGAAATAATTGAAGGCTTTGAATTGCTGCTGAAGTGCATTCCACATACCTGTATAATCAAATTTTGAGTGATTAAAGCATAATAGACGTGCATGATATATGCTTGAAATATATTAAAATTATGTGGTGTCAGTAATAGCAGAACAATCAGTTATGGCTCATAGTGTCCCCAGCCAAAATGAAAAAATAGCAAAAAAACGTAGAGGAAGTATTTGTCGATCTTACTGATAGTCAATGATGATATCTCGAAACAATTCAGCTGGATTGAACATCTGTAATATATGTGAAAAACAGTTAAAGCTCAAATAAAATTGTCTCTTGTTTCTTTACAATGTAAATGGATGAGCAATTATTCTTACTTCCAACCATGCGTAAGATCTCGTGAGCTCATATGATGCAAAACCACCACTGTTGTTCTGTAATTTAAGAACAAGCAATATGCCAAATATTGCAGTTAGGAAGGATTATTGCTAAATATATTGGCAAAGAAGTTTAAAAACACCATAAAATGCGCTTATATGTTTGTTATGTGTCCATTTAATTATAAATGAGGGACTTAATATTGAATTGTTAAGCTAATATAATTACTTAAATGGACATATGTAAAACATATAATCCTACTTCTGAAGTTTTAAACTCCATCGTCAGTATATAAGATATCATCCATCTTGTTAAGGATATGATTGAATATTACTGTAATTTTTATGTGCTTTAGAGATTTTTTAAAATATGCCTTGAGTTTAGCGAGAAATTCAAAGCCTCATTTATTTCAATAAGCATTTAAATTATAAAGTGTTGACTTACATTTGTACTTGGGCTAATAAGTCATTGTATATGATCTTTTGTAAGTATTAATTTAATCTTACTAATACAGGGTAAAATACCCTCACTTCTTAAGTTTTAATTGAAATTCTAAGCGGGTCCATTAGTTTTTACAATAGATACTTTACCCTAAAAAAAAATCTTTCGATAAAGATATAGGTTTAGCTGTTAGTCCACCGTTAGTGTTTCGTTAGTTTGATGACATGATACTATTACAAAGATAATTTTATCCTTTATTAATTTTAAAAATTATTATTATATAATTTTTTTTGCAAAAAAAAAATATTCAAGGGAGCACAATCCAGTGCTCCCTAAGAGAGGGGAGCACCAATCGGTGCCCTCCAAGGGAGGGAGCATTGGATCTGGTGCTCCCCATATCTCTTGGTGCTCTCTAAATTTGTTTTTAAAAAAATTATAAAATAATTTTTAAAATTAATAAAGAAGAAAGGACATTTTAATCTTTTAATTTTTTTGTTAACGGTATTTATATTATCTATTTCTTAAACTAATGATCCTGCGTGGAATTATGATCAAAAGTTAGGGAAGTGAGAGTATTTTATCCTAATATATATGAAGGGAACATTTACTCATGGTGGTAACGGCTTGGTTGTTGTATTCACAACTGGTATCCAAAAGGGTCGTCTTTTTATCCATTGCATATTTCATGTTGACTTTTTCAGCCAGTAAAGTAGGTTGAAAGATCACCAGTAGTATCTCTTAATCTTAGAAATATGCTTATGTCTTGGTCTAACAAGAAATAAAATTCTGTTAGACTTTTCACTCTTATAAATGAATACATAGTTGCAAGTAGTCGTGCTCAAACTAACTACAAGAGGCAATAATTGCATGACTTTTGTATGTTAATGCATCAAGTTTCTATCTTTTGTGCCAATAAATGTACCTTTACCATCATCAAGAATTATGTTTAGCATTCACACACTCAACATATAAACATAAGATATTAATCTACTAGACACATGTGCACTAAACATTTAATTGACTATTTAGGTTTGACCAGAAGAGTAAAAATGGGTTATTTCTATTATATTTTCTTTTTTGGCTTTTTGTTAGCTTTAAAAGGGTAAAGACTTCTTACTACATACTTGGTGCAGGTTAAAAATCTAATGCTAAACCTTAAGCATTTCATTTTTTTGTCATTATTACTATGATATTATTGAGGGGATAATGTCATATTTGATCCTTGAAGTATAGAAAATTCTCTAATTTAATACTTGAATTAAAAATGTGTGCAAGTGATACTTGAACTTTTATTTTGTATATTAACGTGCCCAAATGTCTAAACATTGTTAACCAAGTGCAATGACATGTCAACAGCCAATCAAAACGCACCATTTGGCTAAAAATGCCATGTCAAATATGAAATTATCCTATTATTAAATAATTATTCTTTATACATATTGGTTGGGCTAGGCTTCAATATTTTAGCCCAAGCTTGCTCAATGGTCCTATAATATTCTCCAAGCCCCTTGGACAGCTTGAACTTATCCTGTAAGAATATTTTTTGGTCATGATTGTCTACTAATTAACTCTTGATTTGTCTCTCTTAAAGAATATTTATTGACTTCCAACAATTATTTCAACAACTTTCTTCTTTGATTCTAGAGCACATTTGCCTCTCTTTTGTCTTATCTGAACCAAATTCTGACCATTTCAAATAACTTGTCAAACATTGAGTCTCTACTCCAGTAGTCATGCATTCTTGACTTATCTTTTTGTGTTTTGCCCTTGCTATGTTGCATGTCTCAGCGACACTCTAGTTTACTAAAGATCCCTTCCAATGCCACTTTTCCAACTTTTTTCATTGCATTACTGTTGCTCTAAATTTGTACATGCGCTAGTTTCTTTCTATTTCTTGATTCTTGATGGTCATGTCAATGCTTATAACCCTGAACCTTACTGGAGAACTGCTGCTTCAGTACCCTTGTTATGCATCTTTGCCACCTCAAACCTGTCATTATGGACCAACCTACCACAATAGCAACATATCGTAGATGTAAACCTTTCATATTGAAGTATATCCACATGTCTTCATCTCTTTCCAGTTCCGTGGTAAGATGCATACATAGCTTGTTCATTAGTTTTGCAATGTCTACCATCATCCTTACGTACATGTGTTATAATAGATTCTAGAATGCCTATCTCAGCTAGTGTTATCCAACACCATCCTTCCTACTTATTTATTTTAAACAATTATTGAAGGTAAACTGGAGTTGAACAAGCAATATGGTTGAAGGAAATTTCAATCTACCTTTTAGAGTTTTTAGCATTAGAATATGACCTTCCAAATTTCATCACCTGCCTCCAATATGGTCCTCTAGATTTCCTTCTTTGATCAAAACTAGAAAAAGAAAAGATTATCTCCTACATCATATACATTCATCGCACTCTTGAGTGATTTCATGATATAAACCTTCTGCGTACTTCTTTGAGTAATTGTCTAACTAGACAAGATGTATCCCACAATCTAATAAAGACAATTGCTAGATTTGAATCATTGCTCCATCTTATATCTTATTTTTTAATGATAAACAAGAGAGACTAGAAATTAAACCACAAAGGTGTTCTTGTGTGAACTTAACGATTAGTGATCTTGGTTTAGGATTTTTAACCATGTCTTATTTTGCATGAAGATCATGGGTACATTGTTTTACTCCTTTTGTAAGTTAGATACTGTCTTGTTTGCGTACTTTTAGTTGTCTCATATTAATGTCTTGTTTAAAAGGTCAAAGAAAAATATTCTTAATTTCCCTTATTACCCTTAATTATAACCACTCACTTTCTTCTTTTTTTCAAGTTAAGGGTAATATTCTAAAGAAAATTTGATATTAATGAAAGTCAAAATTCAACTTAAAATTTCTTAAACTTTGTGTAAAGTCAAAACCAAACTATACATACGGGACAGAGAGAGTAATAGTCATGAGGTATAACCAATGCATGAGTGTAACCCCAAATTAGTAAACTAAGTAAATTAGATATTACCTGTAAAGACAAAATAACATTAACAGCATCATATAATTGATCTGGTGTAATCTTTACGTCCACAACATCAGATGGCATTCTTGATAACAAGAGTGCTGCCTACAACCAATCAAAAATTGTTAGCCCAAATTGTCCAACAGAAACCATACTTCTTTGAACCATCATGTGAAGAAAATCTTTAAGGAATAGGGGCAAAGGTACCTTTAAACCTTCCGATGTGCAATCTGATACAATCCAGCCATTATCAGGTGTTGAGAAAGGCCATCCCCCCTTTGAAATGTGGCGATACCAAGAATTAAGGTTGTTGCCACTCTTTTCTTTGACCTGAATTGAAATAACATTGAATTTGAAGAATTATTCATACACTTATAATCTAAATTATAGTGCTACTAAAAAATGTGTAATGTAGCTTGATGGTTGAGAAATGAAACAACTTATACTAAAAACATTTTAAATGTTGCTAATTCATACTTGTGTGTTTTTGATGAAGTTGTGAGCTTTCTTAAGCATCGGACCATATTCCTCGACAAGGTTGGTTGCCAAGATTGCTTGAACAGAAAAAGCAACATCCCATAGTTGAGATCCGTTGTATCCCTGTGATAGGTACATACTTGTTAATCTATATCAACATATATGTTTATAATCTTCCAATTTTGACCAAGTAAAACTTCTGTTAGTGTGGTAGGTGAAATGCTGATTCAATCTCTACAGGAGAAGAAAGCTGCATTGTAACTGAATACCTGCATTTTCATGCCATCTTCAGCAACCCAGAGGTAATCTTTAATTCTTGAAAGGTGACACTTGTATGCCTTTGAGTTTGGGTCCTCTACCCAACAACATACCATGTTTAGTACCTGATCAATAAAATATACATCACTTATTTTGTTTTAGTAAAGGGCTTATTAGATTTACTAAGTAGAGAAAAGGTAGGGTTTCCCATGTTGCCCAAGCTAAAATCCAATTCAATATAACCTAGGCATGTAAAGGCCACCTGGCCTACAGTTCGAGCATAAGAAGGACCCATTTTGAAAATAATAAGAATAATAAGAAAGGAAACTGAAAACTCGGATAAATTGAGATTAAGTTTATTCGAAACAAGTAGCTACCTTATTGACAGGGCCAAGGCAAATATAACAAGTATTTTCATCCTCGTAGTGGATGTGTTGTATCACAATGTCAAGAGCCTTTTGTCTTAGCTTAGAGAAGGGCCATTTCATGAGAAAAGGTTCTCCAACCTTTTGAAGACAGCTCCATAATATGTTTTGTATCATGGGATGTGGATAGTATAGGTCTTCCTGCAAAATCATTTGTCAAAAGACCAATTTTAATAGTCTAAGTAAAAAAAAAAAAAGTTTAGGGCATGCACTTTAACATGATGAATTACTATTAGCTTTGAATAAAGGGGGGATACCTTAGTTCTTAGCTAATGATGTATTAGAATATTTACTATATGATATATGGAAATCTTTTTCTACATATCTATTTGCATGCACAGAAGGACCCTAATAGACCATGTATTTACATTTCAAAAGTTTGTATTGGCTTTGACAAAATTAAGATTTTTATGTCGGACTGCAACAAACAAAAAAAAAACAAACGGAATATGATAAATGGTTTCAACACTCAATGTATAATGTATACTATAAGCTAACATAAAAATTGGCATTTGAAGTAATTTGGAGAAATTTATTTAGGGTTTCATGGTTGTTTGTCCTAAAACTTAGAAGCTAATTTCCTAAAGTAGGATCAAGCAGTCACAAAATTTTACATAAGTGTAGATATGAATTTTCCTAAGCTTATTTCTGTTTAGCAATTGCATTTAGTTAAGAAAAATTGAAAGAAACCATTTATATCATTAACTAACAGTTGTCATGTGGCCAAAACTCAGACATGCTTTGTGTCAATGTGGCAAAAAATGACGTGACAACTTGGTTTTTAATTTCCTTTCCACCTCTCGAGTGAGGGAATTTGATGCCAGCAATGGCACCGATCAGCATGTCGGGGGCAATGAGATTTGATCATGTCAATTCGACTATTGGTCAAGCTCATGGAGGCTAAATTAGCCTTGCTAGGCATGCTCTAACATAAGCAAATTTGATAATCAATAGCTCAGGTTGAATCAAGCCTTGCTGCGCCAAAAGTGAAATCACTAATACAAGGTCAAGTTCACTATTTGTTAGAGGTCTTCTAGATTCGGTTTTAGAATGACCTCTTCTTTGGCATTTAAGTTTGCATCTACATGTGAAGCAACAGGAATGCTAAGTTGACTCTTGATTATTATTGGAGATGAATGTTCTATTTTGTGTCTTAATCTTCGAATGATTGAAATTATATATTCTTGATGCTAGAAACTATCAATCTTTGTACTTCTAACTAAAATACATTGCATATTCGATTTGTTGAACTACACCTAAATTGTTTGCTACACTCTAATTTCATGGTTGGTTATAAAAGCAAATGTGATTGAATTCATTAAAGGGTGTGTTGATCAGTTATGCTTTCATTGCCCTATTTAAAACATGTTAGCCTTTTCTCCATATAACTCTATGATAATATGCTAAACACATGGATGAGCGTGTGTGCTAAGTTGGCTGTTTAATCATTTGCAAAGATAAGCAGTTTGTAAATTGAATCTTGAGCTCCATGTTATATCTTCCTCTTTGGCCATCTGAGAGGGATCTAGACAGTCTTGCTTGTCTATTTAATTAGGTTTTGCCTTTTTAACTAAGGCTATGTTGTATTGTATCTTGGGCAATCTAGAGAGCTTGGAAGAAAGAGGGTGAACTCCTTTTAATATAAAAAATCTTCATGTGACCTTGAAGGGCTAGCAATAGGATTATATAAAGGATTAGATCATATGACACCATGAGAAGTAATCAAGGTAACTATCTATTTTATTTTTAATTGGTTGGGTTAAATTTGTGATGCCAAGAAGATCTTGGTGATATTCTTTTTGTACTCAAGTCCAAGGTTGGGTAATTTTGCTTAATATGAGAAATTATCTTCATAATACTAATTTTATTTATTTAAGATTGTTTTAGCTTAAGGATGTCTTGTAGGTTGTCTTTGTTGTTTTGAGATGGCTCTATTCAATACATGATATGTTTTCTTGAATTAGGGTACTTATGGCCAAAAGATGTTTGTCAAACTGCCTATTTGAAGGTCATCATATTGTGGGGGTTTATTTATTTGTAAGGCAGGTCATGCAATATGTAACATCCCATCCTTGGGATGTTAATTAATGGAGATATTTTGTCAATTAAAGATGAATTATGGTTATGGATAATATGAAGTGATATGGGAAATAAAATAATATTATTTTATTTATGACAAGTGACTAAGACGATGTCATATCAAAAGTCGATTTCAAAGAGCTAGGTTTGGCTAAAGTGGGAAAGCATAGGAAAATTTGAAGGAAATGGAGCCTTGGTGGGGCTTACGTGCCATTATAAAAATAATAAAGTATATATATATATTTAAATACTATTGTGATACGTTGGTGGTACGTAAAATGGATATTTTGTTGTGCATGAGAAAAGGAAGAATGATAGAAGATAAATGAAGTAAAAAAAATGGTTGAAGGACTTAATGAAAAGAAATATGATGTTAGAGGGTGAAATTGTAAATAATAAAAAATTGAGTGTTGAATTGTAATTAGCAAAAGTTGAAGGTTCAAATTGTAATTAACAAAAGGTTAAGAGACTAGATTGTAAAGGATGAAAGATTTAAAGGGTTAAATGATAAATAAGGAAGAATAGGAAGACCAATGTACAATTAGATTATTTTTAAGATAAGTGAATATTGAAATAGGTACCTTTGGATTTTGAAAGGTAAAGTGGAGGAGAGGTGGCTGGTCATGTATGTTCAGAAACTATAAGAAAGGTGAGTTAGTGGGAGACATATGGGTTCTTTAACATGTGAAGAATAAGAAGCAAGAAAAGAAGCATTCATATGCATGAAAATGGTGGCAGGTCATATTAAGTAAAAAGGGGAAGAAAACAATGGTTTTGGTAAAAATAGTACGTGGTTTTAAGGGAAAAAGGATGATATGAATGTGATATGTGAATTAGTCGAAGACAAAAAAGGAGGAAGAAAAGTTGGTGCATGAAAGTGTATGGGTGGAAATGAAAATGGGCCTTGTCATTAATTAAAAAGGAATCACATGCAAAAGGTTTATTGGGTAGTTGGCCACATGAACTAAAAGCATGTGAGAATGAAATATCAAGAAGGTGAGAGATAAGGGAGAGACAAAAGCTAATGCATGAAAGAGTATTAGTAGTAAATGGTGGTACACGTCACTATAAAATGAAAATTATTTAAGGTAACAATTGATAAGGCATGCATGGTGGATCAAAAAGAAATCAAGGATGCCAATAAGAATGTGGCAATCAAACACATGGAGAACAAGGGGGATTGTATGAAGATAAAGATAGAAAGAAAAAGAAAACAATTGAGGAAATAGGAGCTTGAAGCTTAGGGGTTTCCGCCATTCCTTATTGCACTAGAAGGTCACGATTATGAAGTTCTTTGGCCACTCGTGAGCTTTGGCATGAAACCTCTCCAAGTTTTTCATTCCCTTCACCATTTTAGAAGACCTTAAAGCTCCCTTGACACCCTAAATGAGCTCATTTTCTCTCCAATATCCAAGCAACTTGAGAGCTTTGGTTATGTTCTCTCAAAAGATGTTTTAGTGAAATGTAAAGAAAGCATGGTGAAGGCATACAAGCGCAAAACTTGTGTCTACTTATCAAGCTTTTGAAGGAATTAAGCTTCTGAGATAAAGGCTGAAGCTTGGTAGTTCAAATATATGGTAAGGGCTTTTTATTTAAGCTTCAAGATTAATGATTCAAGGGATTCATGGTCTTGCACCTATGTGGCAGATTTGAAACTGTTAAAGAAGCACGTTGAAAGTTAAAAGTTTGGGGGTCAAACATCCATAAAGTAAGGGGTAATTGAGAATTACAAGGCGAATGGTTAAGTGACAGGTTGAACGTGAAGGTTTACTAATTTGTACTTACAATGTTGCTTATATACATGTGTTTGTACAAGGAATTCAAAAAATGAAAGGAGATTATATTGAGGACTTTAACAACTTGAAGCTTGAGCATTAGAGGAGGTGAGGAAACCAAGACCAATAAGGTAAAATCTATGGTTGAATTGAGACTAAAAGTGTTCATCATGTGCTGGCCAAATGCATCAAGCACTATGACATTGAAATTATGATAATTGATTGTGATATGTATATTACTAGGAAGGTACCAACCTGGGACTTAATTCAATATCACCTAAGTTGGCAAAAAAAAAATGATATTAACTAGGGTGAGTCAGGTTGAATTCAGTTTAATCTTTAACACTAATATCTTGTTACCCGTGCACCTAAATGCTTAGTCTTAGAGAATCATTAATGAGTGTATGAAATGGTTGTTAGGTGCTGTTGAATTAAGCACGTTTGTGTCGAATAAAAGCTGTGGGATTATTTGACCAAGTGTGGAGCCTTCAAAGACTTGAGTGGGGAAGGTATATTGAAGTTGTTAAATCCTTGGTTAAGTTAAGTGATGTAGGCACATTTAGAATTATATTTTATTTAGTGTTTTAATTGGTTTAGGATTTTATTTTCTTTATTTTATTTAATTTAGGATTTTTTTGAATTAGGATTTTGATACTTTAAGTTTTTATTTAGGATTAGGATTACTATTTGATTAAGACTTATCTTAGCTAGTATAAATAGGTTATCTTAGATAAAGAATTATTATTATTATTATTTCGTTTGTTATGAATTTTTATTCAAGAGGTGTTTTTTAGAATCCAATTATCTTTTTATTGTTCCAAATACAATCAAACACATTCAAGCCTAATTATTGAATTTTAATTTACCTAAACCTTCTTATTACATTAAGTGGTATTAGAGCAAACGATTCTGTTATCCTACAATGATTTTTAGCTAAGAGACTATGGTTAGTCGAGGCAAAAATCGAGGTAGAGGCAATTAGTCCCAACAAACTGAATTGGTTGAGATGTAGAGAATGATTGATGACTTGATCCGGACTGTGCAAGCCTTACAATATTAAGAACTAGTGGGATCTCGAATGGAGAATCTGACCACAGCCCTCTTGAGATTGAAGATTTTGACAATGATAATGAATTTGAGAATGCAAACTCTTTTCATGAAAATGGACCTGTGAATCAAGTAGCAAGATGTAAGGCCGATTACTACACGCCCTTGATTTAAATGGTGGAGGAGTTAAGATTGAAGTAGCCAACTTTCATGGAAAGGTACATGTAGAAGATTATTTGGATTGGAAAGAGTTAGAACTAGTTTATGATGAATATGATGTGGAGATAGAGGATATTGATGTTCATTATGAACAAAGTGAGTCATTGGTGGTAAAAAGAGTGATGACAACAACAAGCAATGAGGATTTGTGAAAAAGTCTATCTTTAAAGAGCATCCAACATGCAATTGATTTGATATTGGGTGCATCAATACCAAACTTGTTAGCACATAGAGTGCCAACTATGCAGTGAGCTGGGATACAAAGACAAGTCAAGGAGTTGTTGGAGAAAGGTCTAGTGTGTGAAAGTAAAAGTCTTTTGCTTGCCTAACTTTATTAGTTCTTAAGAAAGATGGTTCATGGAAGATGTGTGTGGACAACCATGCCATAAACAAGATTATAATAGAGCATTATTTTTCTATTCCTTGATTGGATGAGATGCTTGATTAACTAGTTGGTTCCAGGGTGTTTTCAAAGATCGATTTGAAGAGTGGATATCATCAAATTAGAATGAGAAGTGGAGATGAATAGAAAACTGCCCTCAAAACACCGAATGGATAATTTGAATGGTTGATGTGTATCATGACAGATGAGGGTGTAACACTCCATACCCTCGTATAAGAGTCAATATGATCTCATCGACGAGACAGAGGGTTGATGGACGTAAATTTAAGTGTGAAAGAGTAATGATAGGCGAAAGGAATGTTTTGGAATAAATATTCTATACGCGAGGACATGATAACTAAATAATAATATTTTATCGAGGATGAATTAGCGAGATAAAAAGGCAATTAGGAAGTGAATCGGTACAAGTGAGACATTTTGGAACTCGAAGAGTCAAGGATTTTGGAATAAAAAAATATTTTATTAATAAAATAATATTAATATTTTATCTGTGATTGAGATTAGTCATGAAGAAGGAGTATATGATTAATCTAA
>NW_018397257.1:704167-704450 GCF_002168275.2 Theobroma umbraticum | reverse complement strand
AGAAGTAAGAATGAATTTCGAAGAAAAACAACATAAATGGGGCCCGTATGCCTTTATTAAATAAAATTAGCGTGGGTAAGTATATATTTAAATATTATGGTGATACTTTGATAAGGTGTAAACCTTATATTATATTTGTTCACATGTAAAGGATGGAAAATAGAAGAAAATTGGAGTCTAAATCATGTTGGAAGGACTAAATTGTGAATGATGAAAAGTTCGGAAGGTTACAAGGAAAATAAAGAAAAGATTGAGGACTCATTTGCAAATTCTAATATTAGAA
>NW_018397257.1:702710-704144 GCF_002168275.2 Theobroma umbraticum | reverse complement strand
AGGAAAGTTAAATTATGTGAAATGTGAAATATATATGTGAAAGTTACTATTACATGTAAATCATTACATGCAAAAAGTAGAAAGTTAGAGGGGAACATGTAGGATCCCCACCATGTGAAGAATAAAAAAAGAAGAAAGATAAAGTTAATTTTAATTTCATGTAATGTAATTGGTGCATTAGATGGTCAAATGAGGGAAGTGAAATGTGGGTTGCATGAGACTTGATTGGTTCGATAAATGGACAAATAAAATGTAAAGTGAAGCTTGTACATGGAGTGTGATTAGAGGAATAAGGTGGCATTAAAAGGAAATGAAAATGAAATGTAATAAAATACATGTGGAATGAAATACAAATGAAATAAATCAAAAAAGAATGCCATGTGGACCAATGCATGGACATGGCAATCTAACCAAAGGATAAAGGAATGGATAAGGAAACATAGCATGAACAAGCCACTAGTGGGAGGTGGTGATAATAACAAAGCCCATAATTGATTGGCATGACTTGTAAAGAAAAAATAAAAGAAAATAATAGAAAAAGAATGGAAAATGTAATGTCTCGTACCCTCATTTAGAGGTTAATAAGACTTTATTAATGAGAAGAAGGGTCATTTGACATAAATCTAAGCGTTAGAGAACAGTAACAAGTAAAAAGAATATTTTTAAATAAAATAATATTTTATGAATAAAATAATATTAAAATATTAATATTTTATTTATCAGTGAGATTAGTTAAAATAGAGAGTTATATGATTAATCTAAGTCGGGGAGAAGAAGAAAAGAAGAAATTCGGAGGAAAACAATAAAGTTAGAGGGAACTCGCGTGTTTTTATGAAATAGAACACAATCGGGTAAGTATATATTTAAATATTATGGTGACACGTTAATGGGGTGTATACTTTATATTATATTTGTACACATGTCAAGGAAGGAAATAGAAAGAAATTAAAATTTAAAAAGTGATGGGAGGACTTAATAAAAAGAATGAGAACTTAGGAGGGTTAAATGATGATTTTACTATTTAGCTTGGTCAAAGCTTACAAAAGAAGCTTTGACTTTTGTTTCTTTTATTCTTTCTCCTTATGGCTGGGCACCTATGTGAGACTTTGTTAGAAATTTGGTACAAAGAAAGGAAAAAAAGGATGGGAGAAGGAACAAAGGGAAAGAGACAGAATTTTTCACATGTTGACCAAATAAATAGCTTTGAAATTTTTTTGGATTGTCTTTCCATCCACACCCACATGACCGGCCAAAAAAGTGCAATTCTTGTTACTTTCTTCTTCTTATCTCATTAAAGTACTAGAACCTTCACTCTTTTGTCCTTTATGCATTTTCTTTTCTTTCTTCAATTCCATCGTTACTTTTCTTCTTGTGCATTTCCTTTCTTCCAACCGTGGCTTCCTCCATAACCAACCGGACATCAAGTCCTTTCCC
>NW_018397257.1:702395-702610 GCF_002168275.2 Theobroma umbraticum | reverse complement strand
AATAGTTAGAGTTTTGTGATCTTGATTCTCCCTCCAATTCTCTTGTTTTCTTGCATTTTTCTTGGCTTTAAATCTTCAGAATAGTTGCTTGCTGCCTCCTCAAAATCTCTGAAAAAAGCCCCTTAAATAGGCTCCATATAACCTAATTTCCGAAATCCCCTTAACTTCCCTTATTTTTTGGAAAGTCGCCCAGCGCTGCGGCGCTACGTTTCCAG
>NW_018397257.1:701943-702120 GCF_002168275.2 Theobroma umbraticum | reverse complement strand
GCAAATTAGTGAACATAAACATTGTAGCCCTTCTTTTATAATTCTATTGGTCCAAGGATAACCTCATTTGGAGTTTTTTAGAAAGAGATATGATCAAAATACCGAAACATATACAAATGAAGCCATCACCATACTTGCACTGATTTTTATCAAATGAGCCTTTTTCATCAATTTCCT
>NW_018397257.1:701525-701687 GCF_002168275.2 Theobroma umbraticum | reverse complement strand
ATTTAACTAAAATAACTTAAATTAATCACTTAACAAGTAATCAAACTTAAACTCGAAAAACACCTAAAATGCTAAAAGTTGAACATAAAATCTCAAAGATCTAGCTACTTAAGCTCCCAAAAAGAGTAAAAAAAACTCTATATAATAGAGTTATCACATCCC
>NW_018397257.1:701417-701515 GCF_002168275.2 Theobroma umbraticum | reverse complement strand
ATTTTGCTAGTCCTCGAGCAAAACATAAACAACATGCAATAACATAAACATGAAAACATTTAACTAGACTTCAGTTGCACCATTTCATTAATTACCTT
>NW_018397257.1:701270-701384 GCF_002168275.2 Theobroma umbraticum | reverse complement strand
TCTAAGCAACACATAAATATTATTCAAGTTCATGTCTCAATTCAAATGCAAACTGATCATGTGTGTGTGCAATCTCTTCACTTAGAATATTGTACAATTTGGATAAATTTATAT
>NW_018397257.1:701055-701170 GCF_002168275.2 Theobroma umbraticum | reverse complement strand
GGTTAAGTGTGACCCTTGTGCACAAGTGAGTTCTAGCTAGAGAATCTTTGGGTCGCTGACTGGCTGTTAGACATGGTTGGGGCCAGGGTCTATGATTTTACGTGGCTAGGCCACA
>NW_018397257.1:700708-700854 GCF_002168275.2 Theobroma umbraticum | reverse complement strand
ATCCGGTGGAGCGAAGCTCTCGGATGTTATTACGTGGAAGCGGGTCCACGTGCTTGCATTTCTGTACCTACTCGAGAGTGATATCTCTTTGAGTTTTATTCACATAAGTAATTTTCTCATGGTGAAAAGTAATAGTTTTTTTGTTG
>NW_018397257.1:700328-700581 GCF_002168275.2 Theobroma umbraticum | reverse complement strand
AATTATGAAATTTACGTGTAAACTCTATGAAATGTTGGATTTTTACGAGATCATACATGATAACATTTAATTACTTTAAACCTTATATTAAATGATTATTTAGCATAAATTCACTTATTTGCATATAAGGCACAATTTCCCTTTTGAGTAAATTGTTTACATATACTTTTATATTTTTAAAATTTTCAAATCTTTTACTTTTAGCTTGTTTCCCATCTACGCCCTACTCACGGAGTCGATGATCACTGAGTCT
>NW_018397257.1:698473-700247 GCF_002168275.2 Theobroma umbraticum | reverse complement strand
CTACAATTTAGGTAATGGCATCTCTAGAGTTCTACCCCGGGTCGCTTCGCTGCCTAGAGGTCGGTTTGTATGTCAAATAGTCTGGTTTGTAAGAATCAATAGTCACTGAAAGTGAAATGGCTAGAGTTTAAGGTTATGTAATAATGACTACATATTATGATGAGTTGTATGGAGTTATCAAACCTAGATGTTTGTATCAAATGGCTATGTTTTAAATATTGTGAATATTTGGTTTGGATGACTTATAGTGTTAATATTTTAAGTTGAGCTTAAGTTGGTTGGAGATTTAATTAAGGTTGTTTGGGATTTGGCAAATTCACTCGCAAGTCTCGAACGTCGATAGTGATCGAGGGAAGAGGTCGTTACAGAAAATGAGAGTGACAGGTGGAAAGGTTTCAAAGTATCCTTGCTTTTTGATTTTAACCACATATAAGGTGAGAGAAATAAGTCAAAAATCACCAAGCTTTGGGCGATCCGCCCATGAGAGAAGAAAAATAAAGCTTTCACAATTTAACCTTGTGATGTTCGCCCACACTAAAGAAATATCTAACCAAATGGCTTTGCCTTGATAAAAATTGAACTTTTGAGAAAGCAAAAGAGAGATTTGGCTAGAAAGCAAAAGAGAGATTTGGTTAGGAAGCAAAGGAAGAAAGGAAGAAAGAAAGAAAGGAGAAAGGAAGAAAGGGAGAAAGAATTGGCCTAGTGAACCCGAGACAAAGAAGGTAAGTAGAATTTTGATTTTTGCTTGTGATTTCTTGAGGAAATAAGTTGGTAATTGTGTGAGAATGTTTGTAGCAGTAAAGGTCCTCCAAGATTTTAAAGAAATGGATGCATGCATGTGGGTTAATGTTGAAATGTATGGTGATTTTGAGCTAGACAAGCAATGGGTATTTTAGTCTTGAAATCACAAGTAAATAAGGAAAATGAGATGTGTATTGATTGTCTATGTTTGTGGCAACAATGGTGACTATGTATGCGAGAAAATTGTGAACTATATGTGTGGAACTTAAGCTAAAACCGAAAGGTAAGCATGCAATGACTGCATGGTGTTGTGTTGGCATTGGTTATTTGATAGTATATGGATTGTATGATTAATGATTGTGAGTAAAGTTAATGAAAACTATGAGATTAGGTTACGGAATTATTGATTGATGTGCTGCCATGTCAATAAATTAAGTGTATTGAGTTTATATGGTTGATACGGAGTGTATGAGTAAAGAAAGTATGCTATGGTGGCATGCCAGAGGAGGTAACGGGTAATCGGCGAGTGAGATTAACTAGATACGTGCCCAAATCAATAGAGATGTAGCGTCTCGCTATTGTGAGGTGAGTAGGGGTGCCGATTTTAAAAATCTTCGTGCTATATATATTGATTTACATTAGTAAGCATTGATGGTTTTCATAAGTGTGATTGTGGATAGCATGAGCTGTTAGCCTTGTTAGGTAATTTTAAAACAGATTTACAATGATTTATATATTGCTATTGTGGAAAGCATGAGTTGATAGAAACCACAGGAAGTTTGTGGATGCTAACTGATTTGAAAGTAGTTTTGATTATATCTATAGATAAGCCGTTTACGTAAAGAGTTTTAGAAACTGAGAAACAAGCCTTTCACGATACTTATATCAAAATCTGTGCCTTATGTTTTTGTGTGATATGCATAGCTAAAAGCATTTGTTAAATGATTTAAAATGCAAAGCTTTGAGCTTCGGTTTTATTTCGATCTTTGTACAAGTGATTACAGCATGCCATTTAACTTGAAAAGTAATTTCA
>NW_018397257.1:633952-698463 GCF_002168275.2 Theobroma umbraticum | reverse complement strand
CAAACCTTGGTTTGAAAGGATTAAAAGAAAAAGGCTTGTAAAACCCAATTTGGTTTTAAAAAATTATTTTGATAAATCGAGAGCGTCCAGAGTAGGTCGACTGTCACTTCAATTAAGTGTGACCTTTGTGCACAAGTGAACTCTAACTAGAGAACTTTTGGGTCACCGATGGGTTGTTAGACTTGGTTGGGGCCATAGTTTGTGATATACGAGGCAAGGGCATGGGTTGTTATATGTGGCTAGGTCGCAAGTGATATTTACGGTTGCGACCGCTTGATTCTCCGATGTCGACCAACATTGTTGAGACTGCTATGGCTGTGAGGATCTAATGGAGCGGAGCTTTTGGATGTTATTACGTGAAAATGTGTCCATGGGTGATTATGATACTTACCTATTCGAGAGCCTTGTGAGTTTTTTGACGTATACTCTTTTGAATGGTGGAGAGTTAAGATTTCTTTGCAGCTCCCTTTGTTTGAATAAAAGCTTTCAATGCTTACTTGATAATCATGAAATGTTTTGTGTGGCTGTATACTTTGATTTCTTTACGTGCCACACATTTCGGGAGCGTGCATAGTTTTATATCGTTGTTCATAGCTTGATGGCAAGTGATGTTTTCAATGATTGAACTCTATTTGCTACACTTGTTTTCAGCACCGTTTTGCCAAGTGAAATGTTGCATTATGATTTACGTCATTACTATTGCAAGGTACAAATATCTTAGTTATGATTTGGTTTCTTAAAATTATGATTTGATATTCCGGTTTTATTATTGAACTTATTTACCTTATGCTTGTTTCTCATCTACACCTTGCTCATGGAGCCGATGATCACTGAGTCTGTGAAACTCACCTCCTTTATTTCTCTTTACAAATAGTGATTAGCCTAGCATGCATGTATCAGCAATTTCAGTCCACCGCGGATAGGTAAAGACATCTCGTAGCACTTTATTCCGGGTCGCTTCGTTGTTAGAGGTCAAGTTGTCATAATGTAAATTGTTATAAAATTAGACAATTGTGTCAATCCAAATGTACATCTGGAGATTATAAGTTTTGATGTATTATTTTTATAATTATGTGGAATAAAGGTTTATTCAATTTATAAAGATTATTGTTCAATTTTTATTACAAAGAGTTTTATGAATCAAAATAATTTTATAGATAGATGGCGTGATTATGAAATAATAATCTAATGATTTAAGTAAGGCTTGTTCGGGACTTGGTGGGTTTGCCCTTGAGACTCGGATGCTGGTAGCGATCGAGGATCGTTACAATCTGTATAGACGATTTTTGGTGAAGTGGCTTGGTAAACTTGTTAATGAGAACATTGGGATTGTTGAAGAGGAATTCAAACGAATGGATCCAGACTATGAGGAGTTGAGTCTTTTTCTAACTTGAGGGAAATGATGTTGGTGCATTTAGAATTCTATTTTATTTATTATTTTAGTTGATTTAGGATTTTATTTTATTTAGTTTGGGATTCTTTTTTATTTTTATTAGGATTTTAGTACTTTAACTCTTTATTTTGGAGTAGGATTACTATCTGATAAGGATTTATCCTAGCTAGTATAAATAGGTGGTCTAATATAAAGAATTATTATTATTATTATTATTTATTCTGAATATTTATTTAAGAGGTTTTATTGTTCCAAACACAATCAACCCCATTCATGCCTAATTGTTGAGTTCTAATTGCCTTAAACCTTCCAACTATATCATCAAGTTTAGGCTAAGGAAAAAGGATTGGTAATTGGTGAGAATTCTGGCCAAGGAAGGTGAGTGGGCATTCCTTTTCAAATCATTATGGAATTTTGAAACGTATTTGTATTAAATTTGCTATGCTCACTATTTTGGGAATTCATTTGCTACTTTGTTTTATAAATGCTTATTATTGAGTGAATTGGGATGCATGAGTTGTCAGCAACTAGGATTGGTTGTTCCAATTGCTTATGAATTTGATCTTTTGTGAGCATAGTAAATTATTAGCTATTTTATAAGTTGGTGAAACGAGCCCTTGAAATGAGTAGCATTTAAATGTGTTTGGTAACATTCAAAACTCTTGATGTTTACACTTTTATATAAAGGCGCTAGAGTGGCTGTTCATTAACATTATGAATTCTGCCCTATTTGCAATGATTATGATTATTGTGAGGAACTGATGTAGCAGAAAGGTTTAGGGTAATTCAAACTCAATAATTAGGCTTGAATGGAGCTAATTGTATTTAGAACAATAAAAAGATAATTGAGTTTTAAAGAAACCTCTTGAATAAAAGTTCAAAATAAACTCGGCCACGTCATTCTTTACGGGTTAGAAAAAGACTCAGCTTCGATAAGTAGGCCTTGACACATTCCTCATAAATGTCTCTTTTCAGCAACCTAACTGCTTTCATTAGTAGATTTACCAAGCCAAGCCACTTCACTAAAAATCTTTTATATGGATTACCTCATCTAGATCAACCTCTGTTACATCTAACACTTCTTTAATAACTTTAGCCTTAGCAATTAGAAGGTGCTGAACTTGATAGTCTATAGTATATGCAGTTCCATCAAATCCATTAAATGGATACAAGTCCGAAACATTGAAAATAGGATTGATTTGTAACTCAAGTGGCAGCTCAATTAAGTAAGCATTTGAACTGATTTTCTTTAGCACTTTACAAGGCCAAAACTTTCTAGATTTGAGCTTGTGATAAGTACCTTAAGGAAATCTTTCTTGCCTCAAGTGCACAAGTGCTTACGATGATGTTCATTAGCAGCAAAAGAGTATGTTGCATTGTTGGCTTTTAAGGTAGCTTTTACCTCTTCTTGAATATTTCGAATGTGATATGCCAATAACTCATCTTCATCATTTACTCTAGCTTCTTATGGTAGTGGCACCAAATCAAGCACATGTTGAGGTTTTAATCTATTTGCAACCTCAAATAATGTCTTCTTTGTGCTTTGATTGATAGAATTGTTATACTCAAATTCAGCTTGGGGTATGACTGAATCCCAGGTCTTTGGTTTGTTCCAAATAAGACATCTTTTCACCAACCTTTCCACATCTCTTCATATTTTTTGCTAATAATAATGATTGGCCAACATTACCAAAGTCTTGCCTTTGCCAAAATGTCCTCCCAAACCATTCCTATGAAGTTCTCTAATAATTTGCTCCCTTAAAGATCATTTAAAATGCACAATTGGTTACCTTTGAACAAATAATCTTCATGCAAGTTATAAGGTAAATTTCTAGCTTGTGATGAACCTTGCAAATAAACTATTATCTTACTGAAATGAGGGTTAGAATTGTATTGATTTTTAAGTTTCTCAAAGCCTATGACTTGAGTGCTCATAACTGATAATAACACATATCGCCTACTCAAACAGTATTAGACTGTCTAGATTCATATTTTAGCGAGAATTGAATTCATCAAGGAAAGAACTCCACTTGGCATGCTTTTCTTTTCAATTTAGTATGCTAAAGGTAAAATTGAATTAATTGACTCCAAGAATATCATCATCATTATTCTTTTAAGCTTACTACAGAAGGTAGAATTTGGGTTGTTACACTTTGGTTACTTTTTCCTTTCAATTAGTAGTTCAGTATGAAAGCACTACTCACATTAAGTAAGCAATGATACAAGTCGTATGCTATATAGTTGCTACTTCCATAGATCTTTTACATTAGAAACTCATGAAATTGATTATGACCACCATACCACTGCAGATTTAGTGCTGTAGCTTGGTTCATCTAGCTTGTTTCTGTAGTATAATAGCGTGGTACCTTAAGAGTCTGGCCTTGACTAGACCTGTTGCTAAAGAGGGTGTTTAAGGGTTAGAAATCGACTAAAATATCCTAGTCTATGCTTAGTGTTATGAATTACTTGCCTATAGTTTACCCTATTCCAAACACCAATCTTGTTACTTGGTAAAGCCAACTACCACTTAACACCAAGATGTTAATGGATCCTCTAACAAAACACAAAAAGAACTTTGGTTATAATGTCAGAAATATGGGGACTAAAAGGTCAGTTTTTAAACTATAGGAACTAACATGGTATGCGTTTAAAACTTTAGAAATCACAAATGCAATTTGCTCAAATTATTAAGGACAAAAAGTGGGAGAATATAAAGGAACACTAAAACTAACATGATTGTTCAATAATTTTAAAATAGAAATAGTTATTCTTAAGTTATTAAATATCTAATATATATCGTTAACATTAGATTAATTGATTATTTTGAAATGACAAATATTTTAAGAGTGTTTTTGAAACTAAATTTTCTTAAGGTTTTTGTGTATGTTTCAAGTCAAAAGTTTACATTAAAAATAATTTATTTTAAGGTAAAATGCAAATCCAATTGATATTTGAAGAAATATTATTTTCCTTGGACTTAATATAAGTTATATCTTTTGAGAAAGAAAATTTTCTATGCGATTTACCTGACTAGTGCTTTTGTTCTTGAAAGGAAAAATATTTGTGAGTTCTAATACTGCTAGCTTTATATTGATTCTTATTTGGAAATGACAATAAGAATAATGAAAATTGCTCTGATAAATTCTATTTTGAATTCTGCAAAATCACTTGAGCAATTCTTTATAAGCATAAGAAATGTTCAAAATCTTATAATATTTAATGAAATTCAATTTTTTTTGTATTTACCAAACATTTAAGGTTATATTAAAATAGGAAAAATGTTTACAGAATGAAAAAGGGCCAAATTAAGAAAATTTTTTAATATTAAAGCTACAAGGATTGATCCCAAAAGTCCCTTTTGGACAAAAGCAAAAGAACCCTTAGCTGCGTACCGAGGATCGATCTCACCCTTGGAGTGATCAAACCCCTTCTCACAAAACTCAAAAGTTGGGGCAGTAAATGAAGGCAAGATCAATCCTCACATATTGGGATAGATCCCAAAGTAGTCGCTGATAGTGCAAAGGTGAAATTAGTAGCAAACTAATGGCTTTTTCATGCATTAAATGCTTCCTAAATGTTCCAATAAGCTTTCTAAGTATAAATAAACCATCTTTAGCTTATTTATGATGCAGAAGAAGTGACAAACAATTAAACCCCTTTTAGCTTTCATTATAACACTTTGTAATAATCTTTGATATCTCTCTTTGCAAATTTGCATTCACTAAACAATATCTGCCTATTGGAGGTCTTTTTGTTTGTACATTTAAAAACTTAACTCCTTGAGAGATAGGGAGGTTATATAAGCCTTTAAAAGGTAAAAGGACTTGTTTAGAAGTTTTATCTAAACCTTTGAAGATAAAAATGTTATATTTTAGCATTCAAAAGGTATTTATATTGAGTGAAATTCAAGTGGTTGAATCTATATAAATCGAGTTTGCAATTCTCTCTGCACCTCACTTTTTATCTTTATTGTATCTTCTTTCAAATAAATATCAATTGAATTGTTATTTAACTTAATTTTTGGTATATCTCTCTTGAAAATTTATTTTGTGAAAAGTAATTTTGGAAATTTAATTCATCCCCACTCTCAGATTTTTAATTTTATTTGAGTTAACAATTAGTATTACAGTTTGGACTTTATTTTTGTAAGTTTAACCACCTTAGGGTGTCCCATTAGCTCAAGAAATCATGTTCCAAAAAGGCATCAAAGTTTCTAGAAGTAAAGAAAAGTTGGAAAAGAAATACCTCAAGGAAGAACCTTTTACAAGCATAGAGAGAGTGTAAAATCAAGTACAAGGATAGAGCGTAAAATCAAGTAAAGATGAACATGAAGTATGTTTGATGGCCATGCATTTAGTTGCAACCACTCTTAAAGATGGATAATCAATTATAAGGTGTCTTCTCTTTGTTGGAGAAAACTATTCTTATTAGAAGAACATAAGAAAGCCATTTGTTCAAGCAAAAATTATGAACCTTAATGGTAATTGTAAATGGTTCTTAGATATATGAATAGGTAAACCAATAATCAAGAAAAAAAGTGAGTGGAATGTAAATGACATTAAGTTGGGTCAACTTAATAGCAAGGCAATGAACACCCTTTTTTCTGCACTTAATAAGTACAACAGAGGATTCATGTATGAGAGTGCAAGGAAGTAAGCGATAAATTGGAGGTTACACATGAAGGAAAAATTCAAAAGAAGGAATTCAAAATTGGAATTTTTACTCTTGATTATGAACTTTTCCAAATGAAAGATGATGAAACAATTAACGAAATGTCAGATATATTCACCAACATCCTCAATGGCTTGAAGGCAGTTGGCAAGACATACTCAAATGTAGAATTGGTGAAAAAAATGCTACATAGCTTGCCAAAATCATGAGAACCAAGGGTGATCACCGTTGAGGAAGAGAAGAATCTAAATACTCTCACACTGAATGAGCTAATTGACCTTAAATACTCTCACACTGAATGAGCTAATTAACCTTTTTCTAACTCATGAGATTCAGCAAAACCATGGAAGTGAGAGAGAGAGTCTTCAAAACTTAAGAAGAAGGCTATGGTGGCTACATGGAGTGATAGTGACACATCTGACAATGGTCATGATAAGGAAGAAATGGCCAAACCTATGTCTCATGACTCTTGAAAAGCCTAAGGTAAGCTCTAATCTCAATAACTCAAACTCTTATTCCCTTGATGAATTGCAAAATACTTTTGAGAAATTACTTTTAGAATTTGAGAATATGTCTTTGAAATATAAGCAAAATGATTTTTAAGATAAAAGTTGAATTTGAATCTCTAACTAAGGTTAAATGTGAGTTAGAATGCTCAATTAGGACCATAGAAAGTGAGATTGTTGACTTAAAAAAAATAATAAAGGATTGCCTATTCCTTTTGCTAAATTTTATGTTAATCAATAGAAACTAAATGACGTGTTGGACATCTAAAGAGCTTTTTTTTAACAAAAATTATATAGCTATAATGGAAATAAAAAAGAAACTCAATTTAATAACTTTTTTGCCAAAGCTAATGACTCAAGTGAAAGTTAAAGCAAATGTATGTATTGTCATCAATTGGGTCATTCAACATAATTTTGTCCTTGAGAATAGTTGCTTGTTGGAGTAAAACTCACCAAGAATGTGTGGGATTCAAATAAAAAAATGATGTGGATTCCAAAATGAACAAAAATCATTAGTACTAACCCTCAAAAACCCAAAGCGATTTGGTGTCATAAATCGATTGATAAATGTCTCTTGTAAGCATGCTAAAGAACACTGGAATAAGGTTTTTTTTTCCTTGGAGATTGGAATGCTCTAGACATATTTTTTGGGATGGGTAATCTCTAAGAAATAAGCTATATTTCTTTATTCTAATGAAAAGCATGACTGTTTGTTCTTATTTGACTATTAGGTGCATAATTTTTTGTTAACAATCTTTTGAGCTTTGTTGATGTATCGTCATCATACAAAATTGATTTAAATGATACATGTTATAAATTGCATAATGTTGAAAAAAGTACAAGCTTAAAATTGAATATGAATTTATTTTTGCTCTTGAATGCTTGATAACTTTGATATAAATGTATCTCTATGATTGGTGAAATTGATTTTCTACTTAATTTATTGAATTTATTTTACTCCAGTATAGAGAAGTATAAGCTTAAACATGACTTTGTACATGAATAAATTTAAAAAGGGTATCTTCTACTTCATTTGTGCTTATGCTCTTGTCTTTCTCTGTGAGTTTATTTAGAGTTGTATTGGTATATCCATATTTGTTAAAAGATCAGCAACATAGTTTCCAAGTTGTAATCTTGAGAACTATTCGTTCATTCTGTAAATTGAGTTTTTGAACTTGGAATACCTTGCCTTAAATATTGAATAAAATATAATATGAATTATATGGTTTTTTTTTATTATAAAGTTATGCAATATGAATCCTATGTTTTTATAGATAAAAATTATTTTTATATTAAGCATTTAAATTATCATTTTATTTTGTAATTGCACCATCATAGTTAAAAGAATTTACTAATATTGACTTTCTTAAATTTTTCAAGAATGTGAATAGTAATATCAAGTAAGATTCATGAAAATATGAATATATATATATATATATATATAAGGTCAATTCATTTCAATATACCTGTCACAATGTGGAAATATTTCAATTATATAATTTATAAATAATCATATTCAATAGAGATCATATCTTTTTTTCTTAATTTTATTTCTTAATTACATCAATATTTAAATGTGCTTAGTCAAGAAAAAGGAATAAATATTTTAGGAAATTGCAAAAATTTATGCTTAGACTAATAAAGAAATATTTAGACTAGTTTAAATAAAATCAATTAATAGAATTTATTCATAAAAAATGGATGGAAGTAAGTTACCTTAGCACATAGATTTCTGGTTTGATCCCAGTCAATAAGGTGATAGGGAAGCGTATAGAGTTCTCTCCTGAGTGACAAAACAAGTGAATTAATTGGCCCTACAAATTTCTTCCCGTATAAATATGACATTGCCAGATACACCATGCGACAGTGACACCACATCCTTCCTGCAATTTTTTTTATTCGTGATTAATTTTTTATCAGAATACAAATTTGAATGATTCAAATCCAAATTAACTTAAATTTAAGTGATCGTAAATGCGAATCTAAACTTATCTTGTCTACTGTAAGATCGACTTTAGTGTAAGGCCATAATAGAATTCAAAAAACAAAAAAATCTTTAAACAAATTAACAAGTAAAATGAAAAGTAAAATAAATATTTTTTACTTATTTTATCCATTTAACAAATAAGTTAAATGCTCTATCTTACTTTTATACTTGTTTTTATTGTTCTTTTACAAATAAGTTTTTTTAATACTTTTTAACAAATAAGTATGTATTACAATTTAAAATTTAGTGTAATTAAGTCGTATCTTATTTAAAGATTTTTGTTATTTAATGTATTATTTATTTGTTTACATATCAATTATATTATTGCAATCATATTATCATTATTAGCTCTACTTTATAGTGTAAACTATTTTATAAATTAAAAATGGACTTAAACAAGATAATAAAAATGGTCAAAATACTTGAGAAGTCTTTGTATCCATGCATTTTGTTCAATTTAGTCATTATACTCAAAATAATAACATTTTAATTCCTTAAATTTGAGAATTACTTCAATTTGATCCCTCTTTCTATCGATGTTCAATTATGCTTTTAAAAGGATGATGTCAGCATTGACATCAGCACTGACATGGCACTGACGTGATGATGTGACAGTGCCACATGGCACTACTATGATGACATTGCAAATGCTGATGTGATATTGGCATGTTAATATGTTAGTGCCATATGACAGATCAAAAATTTTTCAAAAAAATTTTTATATCACGTCATAACGATTAAATTGAAGAAAAATATATTGTATAGAGATTAAATTGAACAAAATTGAGATGTTGAGAGACTAAATTGAAAAAAATATTTGAAACATATAAATATTTAAGTAGAGAATTAATAAGCCAAATATTTAAGTGTGAAAAATTTATGGTGTTAAAAAATATTTATATAAATATTTCCTTATTTGATTATCTAGTTCTAGAATATATACATTAATTTATTTTTTTATCAAAAATTAAGCTTGAATTCTCTTTGTATAAAACAATTTCAAAAAAATTTCATATTTAAAATCAAATTTAGATGACTAGTTTACATTGTGTTGGAATAAAATCAAATAAAAAGACTAAATAATTTTTTTCTTTTATTTATAATAGTACAAAAATTTGAAATTTATTTGACTTAGTTTTAATTGGAGCTGAACTCAAATTAACAAAATAGATTGATTTACTTTTTCTCTTAAAATAATGAAAAAGGAAGATATGAAGTTAGTGGTGATTATAAAAGTAATTCTTCATTCTGACTTGCTTAATTTAGACATTACAAACTTCTTATTACAACATAGAATCTGAGTTACTATACCCCTTCAATTATTTATTTATTTTTTATGTTTTTATTTTGCTTAATATTTCATGTTATATTTTTTAGGTTAAAATTTTTTAGATTAAAGACTGCATTTGTAGTTGATAGAGTTAAATATAATTGTAAACATTGTTATAATTTTAGTTTGTATTTATAAATTTTTGTATATCCAAATTAATAATTTAACTTTAAATTTAGCATAATTTAATTGCTGTATTTGAAGTTAAATAAAATCGTTTTATAATAAATTTTGAGTAAATTTAAATAAAATAGAAATTAGGTAAGGGTTAAATAATTCTAAAAGAATAATTATTTGTAAATTGTGAAAGTTATAACTAAATCAACTTATTTTGTTAATTTGAATTCAATTCAAGTTAAAAATTAAGTCAAATAAATTTTTAACTTTTATACTGTTATAAATAGAGAAAAAGAATTTATTTAGTTGTTTTATATTATTTTATTCTAATATAATGTAAGTTATTCATATCTAAATTTGACTTTAGGTATGAAATGTTTTTCAAAATATTTTTATAAAAAGAGAATTTAAACTTAATTTTTTTTAAAAAGATAAATTAATATATATATATCTTAGAATCAAATAATCAAGTAAGAAAATATTCATATATATATATTAACACCATAAATCTTTTACATTTAAAATTTTAACTTATTAATCATTTACTTAAAAATTGACATTTTTCAAATATTTTTTTCAATTTAATCCCTTAACATCTCAATTTTATTCAATTTAATTCTTATATTATATATTTTTGTTCAATTTAGTACCTGTAACATGACATAAAAAAATTTTTAAAAAAATTTTTGATTTGTTATATGGCACTAACGTATTAGCATGTTAGTGCCACATCAGCATTACTATGTTATCATAGTAATGCCATGTGGCATGTCACGTCATCAGATAAGTGTCATGTCATCACAAAGTGCCATGTTAGTGATGATGGCTTTACAATAAAGTTGGGATTTAATAACCTTACAATAAGGTCCACTTTGATGGCTTCACCATAAAATCAAGCCACCAACTAAACTCGATACTTAAAATTCAAATTGACTGAAATAAATATTATTGATTATTTTATGTTTCAGTTTGATTAAAAAGAACAATACATATGATGTAAATCATTATAAAAAGTACACAGTTTGTTTTATTTAATTTAAATTTAAATTAATTTTAAAAATTCAAAATATATATCAAATTAAATTAAGACCAATGACCAAAGCGGTCTAAAATATTGAAATTACCCAATTGTCATCAAGTTACTAATTAAATTGAGAGATGAAATTATAAATAAGGTTCAAACTATTTGAACTAAATACGAATAGCACAACCTGGATGGATGGGAAGAAAGTAAGGAAGAAGCCAAAGCTCAGGCAGTAAAGGGTTGTTGCCACTCCACTCATATACCCCCAGCACCTATACAAACAGCAAATTAAAAGCATGTAATTGATGAGATAAAGATATAATTGATAAAACAAGGGCAATTGGTGAGGGTGATGAGGAGACCCATACTGAAAGCCACATCTTGCCCCATGATGGAATGAAGGTAAGTCCACCATGATGAAGAATCCATGTTCTGGCTTTGGCAATAGCACCATCTCCTCCATCTCTGGTTTCTCCCAGCAATCTCAGAGTGACGTATGAGAGTGCAGTGCCAAGCATGGTGCTCTCCCCTTCTATGTGTAATCCCCATCCTCCATCTTTATTCTGCATCACAATTTTATTTCGATTGAAAACGTACTGTTCTTCTAATAAAAAGAGAGATAGCGTTACAATAAGTAAACTCTAATCTTTTTCTCTATCATCTGTCTTTATTGCATCGCATTCGACTTGTTGCAACACTACCTCTCTCCTTATTAAAACAATTCTCTATGATCAATAAACAGTATAATCAATAGGATAGAGAGACCTGATGGTTGTATAGATAGCGTCGTATCTCCTGTCGATGGTGGGAGGGCAAAATTATCTCTAATGCTCCCGTTATGAATAGCCCAATTACCTGTAAAATAATTAAAGTTATTTAAATTTTGGAAAATTTATATTATTATGAGGAGAAAAGTTATGAATATTGTTTTTATTATCAATATAAATATAATATCAATGTTAGAAATATATAGAAGCCATTAATTTAAGATCTACTACATTTAGGAGTTGAAGTGACAAACCAAAATCTAAAGTGCAAGGAGTTAACTGTTGAGGTTAAAAAATAAAATATAAAACAATAATATATATTTCTTAAGTAATTAAAATAAAAATATTTATTTTAAAAAGTTTTTAAATTTTAACCTCGCTCATTAAAAAAATGTCACTATGTGGTTCACTAACAGTTTATAATTATTATACAATAATTGACTAAATTAAAAATAATGGGAAATGCAATGTCTCATCAGTTGGATGCTTTAATTTTTTTTAAAAAAAAATTATCTGGTTGACTTTTTGTTATTTGTCTTTTATTTTTATTTATTTTTACTTTTGCTTTCTATTCATTTTTCAAAAAAGAAAAATAATAAAAAAATAATTGGATACTTTTATTGGGTTGTTATTTTTCCTGCTAAGCTTTTATTTTAAGATGTAAAAACTAGGAGTGTACTTGATAGAAGGATAAATTAGCAAATAATTGAATATAAAATAAAAATTTGTGAATGCAATATGTTTTTGCTATATTTTGTAAATACAAATAATTAATTTATGAATGAATATTTCGTTTTTATAAGACATCTTAATTATTAGAATTTAAAATTTCCTTACTAAACATACTGGAATATTGAAATTGAAAGAAATAAAAATTTATGGGAAGAGAGAGGTTATTTTCCTTTATTTAACCATGAGCCACCGTATGTACCAAAAAAAAAACAAACTATTAATCTATACATATACATGAAAATTGTTCCTAAAAGGCATTTTTTCACTATTTACCTTTTTCTTTGGTGATAAAATTTTGAAGATCAAACAAAAGGAAAATATAAAAGTAATTTTATTTATTTATAAAAAGGAAATGATGGAATAGGAAATAAATTTTGAATCTCAAATCTCAATCATTTTAATAAAGCTAGCAATATAGAAAAATTATATTAATTTAAATTTAGGTCACATTCCAATTATTTGTTTATTTTTAAATTAAATTGGGACCATTCGTACGAAAAGGATAGGGTGCAATGCAAAATCAATTTATGCTGTCCATGAATAATGAATCAATAGTGAAAGCAGCCCCGTACTGTTTTACAACCAAAGGCTTGGCTTCTTTGAGTTTAAAAGTGTACGATGACTGCAATCACTCCTTTTCGAAAGAGACTAGGATTCAATTAAATTAATAAATTTATGTTCCATTACGTACACCGGCTGCCATCTCTCCATTTTATATATACAATAATTTCAAGAGAAATTAAAAACCCCTTGATTTATTTCAAAAAATTTAAATATGTTTTTAACATTTGTCAATGATAGAATGTAGCAGGGCATAATATTTAAAAGAAATCTGTAAATTATTTAAAAATTTAAATATGTTTTTATTTTTTAATTTATATATTTTTATGTTAAATCAAATAAATTTTTATAATTAATAGATGATTAATCGTTGTTAGTGTAAATGTCATCTGTCATTTTATGTTACGTGATACTAATATAACATCTTGACATGCCATAGTAAATGAAGATGTGATATGATGATATAGTCATGTGGTATTTTTCAATGTCTACCTTAATGTTACTTAAGCATGAAATGACAAGTGACATTTTAAACTATTTAGTGATAAAGAGCCTATTTAGTTCAAAATGAAAATATAGGGATTTGATTTGAGTGTAATAAAAAAATAAAGAATTATCTAAAATTTTTTAAATAGTTTAAGTATTTTTTAAAATATTATGTCATATAACAATTAGAATCATTTACATCATGTTATCTGTAAATTTATATAATATATATATATTTAAATTGTTGATTATAAAAAAGGGTATATTTTGCATTGATTTACAAAGTAAATGAAAGCTGGTTGTAAAATCTTACATGGTGTCGGTAGGAAGTTGATTAAGCATTTATTAGGTGATGGGTAAGAATAAGGCGAAGAAGACGTTACCAAGCCAGGTAGAAGGAACAAGGGGCCACCATAGTCACCAGGCCAGAACCCATCCTCGCATTGCAACGTTGAATAGAATCTCAGAGCCCTCCTTAATGTGGTCCTCACCGTTTCCTCACTTACTTCTTGGCTGGATTTCACGTTGACCTTGTCTGGCAGCTTCCTCTCTCCTGCTGGATTATTCTCCCTTGCAAACTATTATATATGCCCAAAGGAGAATATATATATGTTTGATCAAGTATCAATGAGTAAGAAAACGAATGCACACTTTGTTAGCACAATATTAGCAAATTCATTACGATACAAAGAGTTGTTTATTCAGTTCGTACCTGAAATCTCATTAGCATATCAGAGCTTTGCTTGGTTTGAAACCGATTCTTGGTGAACTCATTCCGAGCCTTTTCGACTCGAGCTCGCTCTTCTGGTGTACCAAGATTAGGATCGAACTCCCAATATTGTCTTCCCATGTGATTGCTCACGCTTTTAAGCCAGGGTTCATTCCCTTGAGAAAGCTTAAGCTTCCACATTTCTTTTCTTTTCTTGAGCTTCAAACAAATTGAAGAAACTAGGAAGGAAAAAGGAAATGACGACTGACCAACAGAGTTCAATGTTTGGCTGCAAAAGGTTGACTCCCTGAGAAAGACTTGGCTTTCTCAATATTCGTCATGCAAACATGTACGAAAGTAACAAGGTTCATAAAAACGTTCAATTATATATATACACATTCCACCTTTGAAATTACAATATTACCCTTGTTTTAGCTTACTAAATAGGGGTAGTCCAGGGTCTAGATTGTGACCTGCCAACCTCCCAAGTTAGATAAGTAATGCTGTAAACAGAAGGTATGGCTTCATGTTGGAACGCACAATGTTTAGTTATGGATATTTTTAAATTTGCTCTATTGGACCATATATGTCACCATGTGTAACTAAACAAATAATTGAAAAGGTCCCAAACAACTAATCATCTATTGACACATGTTGAATTGATGATGCCCTCAAACAAATGATTCCACGTGTTATATTCAAAAAATTGCTCGAGTCTTGGCCAATTAGACGTGACTTGCTAGTTCAAGATTTTGTTTTTTGGAAAGCAATGTTTGAGTACATTGTATTGATACAAATCCTTAGCTTTCTCACAATTAAGTTGAAGATTTTCTTTTTTCAACGTACTTATCATCCACCTTCAGTTTACATTACAATGTTGCAATCCCCCGTCAACCTTTGCTCATGACATCCATTCCACCCTTGTTTTTCAACCATGGTCACACTGATGCTTTAGACAAATTATTTCAACATGACGAATTACTATTAGCATCGAATAAAGAGGGGAATGTGATGTAGCAGAATATTTATTATATGATGTATGGAAATCTTTTTCTACATATCTATTTGCATGCCTAGAAGCACCCTAATAGACCATATATTTACATTTGAAAAGTTTGTATTGGTTTTGACAAAATTAATATTTTTATGTGGGAGTTCGAAAAAAGACAAAACAGAATTTGATAAATGGTATCAACTCTCAATGCAATACACATATACATAAGCTAACACAAAAATTGACATTTGAAAGAATTTGGAGAAATTTATTCAGGGTTTCATGGTTGTTATTTTGTCCTAAAAATTAAAAGCTAATTTCCTCAAGTTATGAATTTTCTCTTGGCAAAAATTGAAGCAATAACACCTGAAATTAGTTTGAAGTATGATACACTGTTTTTAAGGATAATTTTTGTTCATTCAGAGTATGAAATTCGGTACAAAAAGATTAAAACAGTCATCCCCAAGAGTCAACAGATTATTCTTGAATAGTTTGCACAAACTATTAGGGATATAGGAATAGTCGGAAAAAATAAAGAAGAAGGATCCCAACAAGGCTATGTAGAGAAGATAAAGAAGAGAGAATTGAGGTGTGTTAAGAATGAATGTGGAGGTTGGTATTTATAGGGAGGAACACCTAAGAGAATCAATAGAAAATTACAAAAGAGATGTTCTAAAATATTCTGTAATCAAAAAATAAACATTAATTTTGTAGTCGTTTGTTCTGAATCAAAGACCAAATCAAGTTTTGTAATGGTAAAATATGTTTTGGTCGGTAGAATCACAAATCGATTCAAATTGCATTTCCCACCACAATAAAAAGAATGGTCAATGAAAAAAATCAAAGACCAAATCAAGTTTTGTAATATTACAATATATTTTGGTTGGTAGAATCACAAACCTTAAATTGTACTTTCCACCATGGTAAAAAGACTTGGTCAATGAAAAAATCAAAAACCAAAAAAGTTTTGTAACGACAAAATATATTTTGATTGGCAGAGTTACAGTCCTATTCAAATTGTATTTTCCACCATGGTAAAAAGACCTGTTCAAGGTAAAGGCAAAAAGCTGAAAAAAAAAAACATATAGCCGAGGCACAAAAATATCACTTGAGCCTAGTCCATGTGTATTCTCACATGTGGGGGGGAAATTTGCATTTTCTTAAGGCTTGGCTCAATCTGGTATGTGAAATCCCACCTTGAGTAAGAGGATAAATTAGGAAATCTTTAAGTAAGCATATATATTGTAGATTTTGAACATCAAACTTAGTTTTAACCTTCAAACGAATTCATTGACACTTTTGATTGTCTGTCACTTATGAAGCAGAAAATTTTTTGAGTTTGGAAGGGGTTAAAATATGTGATGCTTATAAAACAATCTTTTGGAAGTAAGAATTACTGCTAATAGACATTTAGGAATCAAGGTAGACATTTTAGAGTTTAAAGCAAGGCTTCACCCTAATGATTTTCTTGATTGGCTCTACACAGTGGAAAGAGTTTTCTAGTTCAAAGATGTTCCTGATGAAAAACGTGTGAAGCTTGTTGCAATTAAATTAAATAAGCACGCCTCTATATGATGGGAACATCTCAAACGGCAACGAGAAGGAAAAAGCCATAACAAAATCAGAACATAAGATAAGATGCGTTGAGAACTCAAGCGCAAGTTCCTTCCTGAGCACTATTGACAAGAAATTTTTATTAAATTTCATAACTTGAGATAGAGAATAATGTCGATGGAAAAATATACAATGGAGTTTAAGTAACTTCACATAAAGTGCGATATCCAAGAACTTGAAAAGCAAACCATAGCTCATTATCTTAGAGATCTCAATGTTGAAATTGTAGATGTTGTTCAACTACAACCATATTGGAACTTAAATGATGTCATCAGATTAGCATTAAAGGTTGAGAAACAATGATCACGAAAAGGCTCAGTGAGTTCATCTAGACAAAAAGATTCTACTTCAAACCGTGGGAGATAAAGTTCGACAACCATTTCGCCTCCAAAAATAAACTCTTCCCAAACTGCCAGCAACAATGATAAAGAAACTACTACTAGTTATGCTTCTAATGTCAACAAAAAGTGTTCCAAATGTCAAAGATTTAGGCATATTACTTTTGATTGTCCAAATCAAAGAATTATCTCTCTAGTAGAAGAAGAAGTTATGGAAGAATTTATCATTGAAGAAGAAGAAGATAAGCTAGAAATATTCAACGGAGATGAGATAGAAAAAGTTAGTGCTAACCATAAAGAAGCTATTGTCATTCGTCATAACCTTAGCACTGTTATGATGACTAAAAATGAGAGTTGGCTTCGCCACAACATCTTTTATACAAGGTGCACATCCTAAGGAAAGGTTTGCAACATCATTATTGATAGTGGAAGTTATGAGAATGTTGTTGCTAACTACGTGGTGGAAAAGTTAAAGCTTCCTATTGAGACACACCTTCATCTTTACTCGCTACAATGGTTGAGAAAAGGAAATGAAGTTAAGGTAACGAGGTATTGTTGTGTTCAATTCTCTATTGGAAATAAGTATCAAGATGAAGTCTGGTGTGATGTTATCCTAATAAATGCATGCCATCTGTTGTTAGGATGCCTATGACAATATGATCATCGAGCTCACCATGACAGATACAAGAATACTATTGCTTCCTCAAGGATGGAGTAAAAATTATGTTAACTCCACTAAAGCCTGAAGACCGGCCAAAGAGACAAAAGGAATATAAAGCACTCATCTCTGTGTTTGGCCTAAACAAAGCTTATCATGAGCCAAGCTTCTTATACCTCTTATTAGTTTATGAGGAGAATGAAGTATCTTCATCCTTACCCAAAGATGTCAAGCCCATAATTGAGGAGTTCTTTGATGTTGTACCTGAAGAGATACCCCACGGACTACCACCAATGCAAGATATCCAGCACATCATCGATCTCATTCCTAGTTCTATAATTTCAAGCAAGCCTGCTTCTCGCATAAGGTCGTAAGAGCATAAAAAGTTACAACATCAGGTCAAACAACTTTTAGAGAAAGGCCTAATAAAAGAAAGTGTTAGCCCTTGTACTGTTCCTACCTTATTAGTTTCACAAAAAGATGAAGCATGACGTATGTACATTGATAGTTGTGCCGTGAACAAAATCACCATCAAGTATTGTTTTCCCATTCCTATACTTGATGATTTGTTGGATCAATTACATTGTGCTATAATTTTCTCTAAGATTGATCTGTGTAGTGGTTATCACCAAATTCAAATGTGACATGGTGATGAATGGAAAACTGCATTTAACAGTAGTGAAGGATTATATGAATGGACAGTTATGCCATTTGGCCTCTTTAATGCGCCCAGCACCTTTATGCACCTAATGAACTAGGTATTTTTTCCTTTTATTGGGAAGTTTATTATGGTTTATTTTGATGATATTTTGGTGTATAGTAGACGTCAGAAGGAGGTTTTAAAACATTTATAGTAGATCTTTGAAGTACATCAAAGCACAAGCTTTTTGCTAACTTAAAAAAGTGCAAGTTTATGACAAATAAAGTTATCTTCTTAGGATATGTTGTGTCAAGCTAAGGAATTGAAGTGGACTAAAGTAAAGTTGATGCTATTATCAACTGGCTAGTTCCAATGTCACTTCATGATGTTCGAAGCTTTCATGGATTGACCTCTTTTTATCAACGTTTCATCAAAAAATTCAGTTCTATTACTGCTCCACTTACTAAATGCCTCAAGCAAGATAGTTTTATATGAAGTACCAAAGCACAACATAGCTTTGAGGAATTGAAAGAAAGGATTACTAAAGCTCCGATGCTTGCATTTCTGAATTTTGATTTGCTGTTTGAAGTTGATTGTGATGCCTCCAATATAAGTATTAGTGTTGTTCTATCTCAAGAGGGACAACCAATTACCTTCTTTAGTGAGAAACTCAATGATGCAAAGTTGAAATACTCAACATATGATAAAAATGTTTATGTCGTTATTTGAGCCTTGGACCATTGGAGCCACTATTTGTTGCCAAAAGAATTCATCTTGTATTCTGACCACGAAGCTCCCAAACATCTTAACTCCCAACACAAGCTTAATTGCTGACATGCAGCTTGGAGCGAGTTTCTTCAAGATTTTCTAATTCTCCTCAAGCACAAGTTAGGTGTGCAAAATAAGGTAGCTGATGCTTTAAGTCGTCGCGTTACTCTTCTCTCTACCTTTCAATTTAAGGTTGTTGGTTTTGAAGTTGTGAAAGAATTGTATGAGAAAGATCCTAAATTTGGTGAGATATGGAAGTCCAGTTCTCAACATCTTTATCAACAATTTCACTAACAAGAAGGGTATCTTTTCAAAGGTAACTAACTGTGCATCCCTCAATGTTCTCTACGGCAATCTATTATTTGGGAAGCTCATAATGGAGGATTAGTTGGACACTTTGTGAAAGACAAAACATTGGCTCTTGTGAAAGAAAAATTTTATTAATGAGAACATATCAATGAGAATGCTTATAAGATCGAACTTCTCGGAGATTATGAAGTTCCTTCTACCTTCAATGTAGTTGATCTTTCTCCTTACTATGGAGAAAATAAAGAAGACACAGAACTTGAAAATGATGCTTCTCTAATCTAGGGAGAATGATACAATAGTATAATATTTAGGTTACTTGCACATTAAGTTAGGTTGAGTTTAATTTTCATTTTTACTTTACTTATACTCCAAGAAAGTTTAAATTAGGTTATTTTTTTATTTAAGAATTATAATAATCCTACATGGGAAATTAGAATACTTTCTTCCTTAGAAATAGTTATATAAAGCCCTCTTGGATTAATTATTAGACATATTTAAGTTGAGAATTAATAAAGAATATTTTCTTTAATAAGCAAGAGTGCTTATTTTCTCTAAGCTCATTTTAGAAGAGTAAAAGATTTTAGTATATTTGGTTTAGTCAACCAAAGTGGAATTGTGATCATTGTTCACCTTAATGGAGCTTTCTAACCTCATTAAGATTGGTGTTCACCTTAGTGGGGTTTTTAACTTTGCCACAATAGTATTTTCACAATACCCCAGCGTCTTCACAATGCTCCGACGTCAAAAACTTTAGGACTCAAGGGTATTGAGGACAACATCTCAATCCATTAATAAATATTTAGATTTTGAGATGGAGTGACTATTTTAAGTACTAATAGATCTAAAATGAACTAGGATGAAACCTAAGAGTCTAAGAGTAATTTATCCTTAATTTTATTTTACCAATAAGGTCTCAATAATTGAAAGATTTTGGATTAAAGTGAGAAATCTAGAAAATAAGAGTTTCAGATCACGGTACAATTTACCTCGTAGTAAAATTTGAAGTCTCCTCCGTTATTTTTATATCCATTATTTTGAACAGCTGCGTTACCTTTAGAAACCTGTGGCCGGCAGTAGTCGACGAACCGCCTCTTTGATTCTGTAGATCCGTCGGCACACTTTTTTTATTACATTTATATCACAAAGAGGACACAAATTGCAATTGCAACGTCCGATGGTCCATTACTTCGTTTATAACAATGTAACTTTTGCATGTTGTCCCCGTCCTTTTTCGATCCTTCAAGTTTTCTCCAAACAACGAAATGAATAAGATGGTAAACACGAGGCTAAACAACTTAATATGCTGATTTCTATTCCAAGTACAAACATTGACACCGTCTTGACTGGGGTCTCTGCTCACACTACAACGGTGGTTCGCCCAGCACTGCAACGCACGCAAGGTGCGGACTTAACCTTTTTTCCTCATTTCTAACATATATGGCATCACAAAAACTTTTCTATCACCGTTTGGACGAATGATTTCCGGGTTCAAAATTTGTTCTTTCACTAGTAAAGATACCAATATCATTCATATGATGTCATGTTAAAGTTTGACTTTACTTGACCTCGATCACTTGGGGTTAGTCCTATTCGTTCCGCAATTGCCTTGGTGTATTTTAATAAATTGTCATTCTTTTCTTTTTGATTGGTTGATTAGTTGGTTGGTTGTGACTTGTGATAATAGGTACCAGGAGAAGTTAACTTACATTGTGCTTTTTCCTACCATGGCCTGAGCTTGATCATGAGTGAAATGTATATGCTCTAAACTTGAGACTAAGGAAATGTTATGTGGTTTGTTTGTGGATGATGTCCGGTCAACTGTCTGGGCCTTGCTGCTGCGTTACTTTCTAATGTTAGTGAATGTGTTTGCTCTGCGTATGAACTACCGATGCAAATGATGAGGATGTAATGATGGTAGAGAGAGTAGTGCAGAATTTTGTCATGCTTTATATATATAGTGAAGAAAGCTGTGTTGCAGTAAAGGCTTGGCTGGGTTGAACTCAGTACTTGTTAAATTAAGTCCGCATGTTGGCCTTGAAATGATCATTTTACAAGCTTTTGTATCGATAAGTTACACAAACATTGAAACCTATGATTTACATAACATGTTCTTTTAGAAGGAAAAAGAACTAGTACATATGATTATATACATAGCTAGCATTCTTGAATATGCTTGTAGACTTTAGCTAATGGATGTATAGGTGCATAGAATCATGCTTCAATCTTTTGTTCTGCCTTGCTTTAATGGTAGTTTAATACAAATATTTATTTCTGTAGTGATACCTCCATCTCCTCCTAAACTAAAGACAAGGGATTCGTCTCCTATGGCGTCTGCTTCCCTATTCTTTTTCCTGGGAGGGATTGTTGCGCTTATAATATTATTGATTATCATAGCAATCTACTGGAAAATTATCAAGCCATCAGGGATGATGAGATTTGTGTCAAAGACTCGAAGGCACCCAGCTGGTAACAGAATTGATGAATATTACACTTATAGAATGTGTTATATTCCTTGGAAATCATCAGCTGTTAAAGTTTTTATCTCTTGCAGCATCGCCAGATTTCTTTAGTGGGAACCTACGAACTATAAGCTATTTTGATTTCAAGAATTTAAAGAGGGCAACCAAGAATTTTCACCCTGATAATCTCCTTGGAAGAGGTGGATTTGGGCCTGTCTACAAAGTAAGTAACTGGTGCACATCTTTTTACTATGGGTCTTTGTATGTAAGTACATATATGCTCTCCATTATTCATTCCTAATCTGAGTTTTCCTTTTCCTTAGAAAAATCATAGACAAGTTCAGTGTATCTCCTTAACTATATGAACTTAGGATACTACTAGGGACAGAGCCAAGGGGTGACATGTGGTGATGGCCACTACCTTTCAATTTTAATATTTTTTATTATTATAGGTATAAAATTATATATATATATATATATATATAGTATTATTATCTTTATAGTTATCCTTTAGTTACTTAAAATTCTGAATTCGCCACTGAATGCTACTAGTTCCATATGATGTTTCCAGTGAATTATGTACTTGAAATGATAATTTATTTCCCATGCATCTATATATCTTTAATCCTCAAGTTGAAGTTTGCAAATTCATTGGAGGCACACACGGTTAGTTGCACTCTATGAACAATGCTTCAATTATCTTGCACCTTATAAGTTGAAATGTTCTGTAGCTTTCAGGTAGGATGCATGATACTACATCCCTTGGCTTTTGATAGGAAAACCTTACCATTTTCTGGTTGACTTTTGACAGGGAAAGTTGCGAGATGGAAGATTGGTTGCTGTGAAAAGACTGTCTGGTGACAAATCCCAACAAGGAGAATCAGAATTTCTTGCAGAGGTGAGGATGATCACAAGTATCCAACACAAGAACCTGGTCCGACTACTGGGATGTTGCTCGGATGGGTCTCAACGGCTGCTTGTATATGAATTTATGGAGAATGGTAGCTTGGATCGCATCATTTATGGTAGAATTACTAAACGCTATTTCTCTATTTTCTCCTGCTTTTACATTAACTTGATATTAATTAAAAACTTGCTTTCTGCTATCATAAATACTAGTACAGTTTGTCAGAAATATTATATATATAAAAGAATATAAACAACTGCTCAGCACTCTTCTACTTGTAGCTTAGGTTACCTTTACTTCATTCAAAAGATACTGTTTTTACATCCAAAATGTTGGGTGATTAATGCCCTAAATTTCTAGTTTTTCTTGAATTCTTAAGATCAATGAGTGTATAACATGAGTGTCTTTTTATAAATAAAATGAGCTTTTAACCTATGAGGTTGGCTTAGAATAGAAACTAGCTGTTATTAATAAAAAAATATGATGGTTACTATCCGAAAACTCTCTAGAGGATCAACCCTTAAGGCGATCAATCCTTTCATGGTTGGCAAGAGCATTTCAGCTTCTATGTAAGAGGGGATTGATCGCTTCAGCTAGTCAATAGTCCGGGATGGCTCCCTTTCATAGAGGATGGATCTTGTCAAAGAGGGGATCATCAATGCCTTCTCTAATATTTAAAATTCATGGGCTTTGGAACTATGGAAAAGGTTTAACATTTCTTTGACCAATATTATTCACTTGAAAAATCGTACACTTTTAATGAAAACTTTGGTCCATAATTTAAGACAAAGAGAACATGCGTTATTTGTATTTTTTTTTTAAGTCCAGAATTAAATATTTTAATGCCTTAAATATATATATATATATATATATTAATTATAGATAATAGTAATTTGACTTCAAATTAATGTCTGGTGATGCAGGAAAAAGTGATGTCTTCTTGAACTGGGACACTCGGTTTCGGATAATAGTAGGCATAGCTCGAGGGCTGCAGTATCTACATGAGGATTCGCATCTAAGGATTGTTCACAGAGATATCAAAGCAAGCAACATTCTTCTTGACGACAAGTTTCAACCTAGGATTGGAGATTTTGGCCTGGCTCGCTTCTTTCCTGAGGATGAAGCTTACCTCAGCACTAAATTTGCTGGAACTTTGTAAGCCTCTTCCCTATAACTCATTAAGTCCACTTTCAGGTCATTAAGTTTCTGCTCAAGTCACTGTGAATCATCTTTCATTTTAACAGGATCAAGACTGTGCACATAAATTTCGAACCTGATAAAATCAAATAATTTTTTTAATAAAACTATATTTCTCTCGAAATTAAGGATCTCGATGAGTTGATCTTCAATTGAACAAATTTTATTTTTCTCAATTTGGGGACTAGATTTTTTAAAAATCATTGATTAATATCTTTGAACCAATTGAATGTTATGGATGTGCTTGTATACTTAATATATTGGCAATGAATTCATCATGTCGAGTGAATATGATTGTGTATTTGTAACTGTACGTTTGTTTCGTCCGATGATCCTCTTTTGTTCAGAGGCTACACAGCTCCTGAATATGCCCTTAGGGGAGAATTGTCTGAAAAAGCAGACACATATAGCTATGGAGTTCTTGTGCTTGAAATCATTAGCTGCAGGAAGAATACCGATCTTACTTTGCCATCAGAAATGCAGTACCTTCCAGAATATGTATGCTAAACATCTTTAATTATAATTGCTTTAGAAAATCATATGAATTAATTAAATTTTGCGCACTTCCAATTTCCCAAAGGTAGGCATCTTACTTGATTATTGTTTGCAAAACCAACTTTGACTTGCCAGGCATGGAAGTTGTACGAGCGGTCACGTGTACTTGACCTGGTGGATCCAAGAGTGAGACAAGATGGGTTGCTTGAGAAAGATGTGTTGCGGGCAATAAATGTAGCCTTCTTCTGCCTTCAGCCTCATGCAAACCTAAGGCCTCCCATGTCTGAGATTGTTACTATGTTAACCTGCACGGTTGAAATGGTCGGAACACCAATGAAACCAACCTTCTTGGAACGAAGGCGTCAGAAGAAGAATGAAAGCCAGTCTTGCAGCTGGGATACTATGCCTGAGCCTTTCCCTTCCCCACTAGAAAGTGATCAGTCTATGCAATCATCTCAGCTGCCGCATTAATTATTTGTGGACATCAAGGAATGAAGCAACAATTTCCTCTCTTTCGGATTCTGATGAAATGAGAGACTGGCCACGCAGACCACCCTGTATAATAGTTTTTCCATTTTCATTTTTGTTTTGTAAGGTGACTTCCATCAAATTATTCATGGACCGAATTAAAGTTACTTGTGAAAAGGGTTTTGTCGGATATATATTGCTTTCTTTGGCAGCTGCGCTACCATGGAAATTACATTCCCGTAAAAGGCTATTGATGGCAGCTGCCATTACTCAGAGAATTTTTACTAATTCCCTTGTATTAATAACATGTATTTCATTTCCAACAAAAGTTTGGCTACACAAAAGGATACCATTTATGTGAATAGTTTATTTCGTTGTTTGCAGTTCACATCTTATTGCCTGATCAATAGCATATACATATTATATAAGAAATTAAGAACACAAACTAAATTGAGCAAGGGGATCATTTGATATTACTGATGTATGTAATATGGTACACATGTAAACCTCTTTGGATAAGACAATGAGGATTACATTTGAATGTAAATAGTTTAAATGATACATAGATTGTAACTATTTGTTAGTGTAGTAAGCACAATATGAACAAGACCAAGAAAGGGGGTGAATTGGGTTTTTTGAAAAATCTTTGTGAACTTTGTAAAAATTAAATTTCTTTGAAATAAGTTTCACCACTTGAGTTGAGACAAAGGAGTTAGTTTTCTTGAAATAAGTTTGCAGCAAAAAAATTGATTTTCTTGAGTTAAATTGTAACAATAAAAACCAAAGCAAATTGTAGAGGGTTCTTTTGGTTAGGGAGGAAGGGCGTGTTGTAATGAGTGAATCGGAATGTGCTAGAGGCGGCAAAGAGGAAGACTGGAGTAGTCCTTGAAGCGTAAGTGCTTTGGATGGCAGGTGGTGAGGAATGAGAAAAGATAAAAATAGCAGCAGACAATGGCTAATGAGAAAGGATTGGATAGAAAGACTATGTGGAAGAGTCTTGAGAGAGCTTTTTAGTATAATCTCTGTTAGGTTTCTAATAATTTCTCCCATCTCTCCAATTTTCAAGACTCACATATTTATACTGAATAAAAACACTTTCTTAAGAGTTGTTAGGAGAACACGTTTAATCATGGAAGAACAATTAAAAAATAATTTACAGGATATTAAAAGAATGATCATGTAGTTAGGTAGTATAGAAACTCACAATGAACTTCTAAGGCTTTTCACTAAATTTTTTTTTTAGCATATATATATGGATTATAGACTACCAAAAAAAATTGCACAGAAAATGAACATCTTCAATGTTAGGAAAGATTTGGAAATTAGAATGAATACTAATTTGTTATTTTATTTATTTTAACATAAAAGGAGTATTTATTTATTATGACTTGTTTCTTTTTCAAAGATTTTTTTTTGTTTAGTCATTTATATACATATATCTTTATTCGTTTTGTTTGGCATAAAGGAATAATAAAAAAAATATGATGCACAAATAAGAAAAAATAAATAAACACGGGATATTAATACGTAAGTAGGAATGGTAGTGCATGAGTACGTATCTGGTTGTTTATGTGTCATTTGTGCTTGTACGAATTTTGTTGCCTCTTCTTATGGCTAGAACTCATTTTACCTCGAAAGTTCGTTATGGTGAGCTTGGTAGGGCTGTTCTGGGGAAGAAAAAGAAGAATACTACTGCAACCTCTCTTTTTAAGAAAATGCAAGTAGTGAGAACTAGTGAAGTACCTCTTCTGCTAGAAAATTAGGTTAATAGTATCATCAGAGAAGGAGAAGAAGATTGCTTTTGGGAAGTAGTGCATGCAAAATAGGTAGATAGGCATCCATGTGCATCTGCTGGCTATCATTGGGATCGTATTTGTAATGAAGCAGCTCTAGATAGAAGATGTTTGATCCTAGGAATGTCAGTACTGAAGTTTAGATTTGAACATGGTGAATTTCCTCTTTCAGTCACTAAATTTGGTTCTAATTCATTATGGGTCCAAGGTTGGGATGAATGGGTAGAGAAAATCTTAAAGAATTCCACTTATGTGACTACTCTCAACCATACTAGAGTCTTTGACGTTGTAAGAGTCATCGTAAAACTTCATATTTGTAAGGAAACCAGAATTGAAGTATAGCTCACTATTCTTGCACGGTGAAGTACCTTTTCAAGTACCATGGTTACTGTTTGGGGAGAGTTTACTTTCACTCTTGAAGATGTGCGCATTCTTTTGAAACTTCCTTGTGTTGGTAGAGATGACCTTCGTTCCATTATACTTTCTAAAAAGTAAAAAAGAGTCAAGGAGTTCTTTATCGACTTGTTTAAGAGCTAAGTTAAGGTTTCCAAAGTGGCGCACTTCTCCAACTAGGTAGGACTCTCTTATAAGGAGTTCAACATTAAAGGTGAAAGTAATCCTCCTAAGTATCCTGATCACATTCATAAGTTAGTAGCTTTGTTGATTATGTGGTTGGCTTAGTATGTCTTCCCAAGTTATCCAAATGATGGAATCTCCTCTTTAGTTATTCCTTATGTAATCAAAATTGCTAAAGGTATGAGCTTTCCTCTTACTCCATTATATCTGGGATCCATGTATAGGAAGTTAAACTTGTAGCATTCTAAGACTGCTGAATCAGTTGGCCGTTACAAAGTCTTGACTTATGGGGATGTATCTTTTACTTAGATGTTTTTATGGGAGAGATTCCATAGTTGTGCCCTCACTTCTAATGTGTATCTACCTCCTATGTCTTTTTCTACAAATACAGCTTTAAGAGATAATTATAGAGCTTGGGCATGGCATGACCAAATTTCCAAGGACAACATTTTTAAGGTGTTAGATAAAGTAGATCAATTTATCGCAAGGCCTTCTGTGAGATCAAACCTTGGTTTTGGGGATCCAACTATTTATTATGATAGATGACCATTTAAAATAGGCAAACGAGCTCACGGGGATTGAACTTCTTAGTGTGGGTTCATTTTTCCCAACTACCTTCCATGATTGAGACAACTAGTTTAGGTGTTAATAAGGATTCATTATCTGTCGAAGTATATTCTCCTTACAGAATGGCACGTCTATTTGGATATGATCAGCTAACTCTACCAAGACCCTCTTTTCTTGAAAACTTCTCCTCTTGCACTTTCATATTCCTTATTGGTATGCCCAATCGTACTGTGGATAAATTAAAAAACTGTGTTGTCCCAACCTTTGACAGAATAGGTGCCTGTATTGTTGGTTGGTATGCTTATTAGGGAAATTGTCTTCAAGAATGGACTTCATTTGTCGTACCTGATCTTAAGGTGCAATTGCATGTTCCTTCCATTAGTAATAATGACATGTCACTTCGTTTGATTCACTCTAAGAGGAACAAAAGCCCTTGTCGGGTAAACTTGTTTCTTGCTTTTCTTTATCTCCCTTTCCCTTTCATTCTCATGTAGATATTTGAACTCTTTCTTTTTTTTTTTTAAGAAAAATCATTTCCAAGTGTAGTAGTAGAAAGACAAGTTATCTCAGAGTCTGAAAGTGAAGAAGAATCATGCGACCACACAAATAACCATGAGTCCAATGATGAGTCAATTGAGGAGAGGTTTCCCAAACATAAACATTAGAGTTTGGGAGGAGAGGTAAATGGTAATGTTATACAAAGAGGTCTGATAGATATAATTGATTTCTTACCCTTTATTATATAAAGTGTTGGTGGAGATGAGATGAATGGCATTACAGGAGTCAATGATGGTGATGTGGATGCTACTATTAGAGTTGGTGGTGATGACGTGAATGCCATTAACCAAAACGATCAGAGTGCTCTTGGGTTTGGCTTTGGAACATTTCAACATAACAATGTAAATATCATTGCTGGGGGAACCTTTGGAGTTACTCGCAGTATTCAGAACAACTTTACAATCGATGTTACTCTTGGTGCTACTCGCAACATTTCTTCTTTTGAGAATGTTTCAAATGTTAGTCGCAATGCTTCTTCTCATGTGGGTTTTCTAAATACTATTTGCAATGTTTCTTCTTCCAGGGATGTTCCAAATTCTACTCACAATTCTTCCTTTTCTCTTAAAGGTGTATAAAATAACTTAAATATAATTTGTTTAAATATTGTTATGCCTCTTTCTTACTGCTCACTGTATGCCATCTTTTTTTTTTAATGGTAGAACGTAGTAATGATGCTTCTGACACCTATTTGGAAAACTTTCATGGCATTCTAGTCATGCCACAACATTTGCAGCTATTACAGCATGTCTATAAAGTAGAAAGTGAATTTTGGCATTTAAACACAAATTCTTGAATAAAGCCATCATGGATAGCTTGGGTACTACTATAGAGATTGTTTCCTCCCCTGGGCAAACATTTCTCTCGAAGAATTACAAAAGATGGTGGGTCTTATGGAAGATGTTCTTTTCTCTAATTGTCACATTAAATGCCTTGACACTTGCGTGGCTAAGGCCAAAGCACAAGTATTGCTGTGTGTGGCCAAAAGGGATTCTCAACTTTATATTAAGGAGAGTAATCCTCAACCTAATATGAAGGAGAATGACATATTACATGAGTGTTTAATGCTGCGGCCTTTTTGTGAATAGCAAACCATGGCTAAGAAGTGAGTGATAAAGCTTGCAGCTAATTTGTGAATAGCAAACTATGACCAAGAAGTGAGTGATTAAGCTTGTAGCCAATATGTGGATAGCAAACTATAACCAAGAAGTGAGCGATTAAATTGGCAGCCAATTTGTGAATAGTAAACTATAGCCAAAAAGTGAGTAATAAAGCTTACTGCCAATATGTAAATAGCAAACTGTGTCCAAGAAGTGAGTGATAAAGCTTACGGCCAATAGTGTAATATTATTACAGCTAGATTGTAAGCATTAAAGTTTACGGTTAAAATATAGATTATATGGTGAAAGATTCGAGCATAACACTTTCGACCAAGTGAAACAACAATATTACAACCAAAATAAGAGTGATTAAGCTTGCAGCTGAAAATGAATTTACTTTAACATATCACAAGACAGTCAAAATGAAAGCGATAAAGTTACGGCTAATAATGAATTAAAAGTAAAAGAAATATTAGGCAATTAGAGCATTTTCATGAGCTCTTAGACATAAGTGGGAATTGTAATTTCTTGATTGTTGAGAGAACTCTTCATATCTTTAGATAGAAATTTTTGACTAATATTCACTTACTACAATCACTCATCCCTAACGAAGTCGCCAAAATGTAGAGGGTTCTTTTAGTTAAGGGGGAGGACATGTTGCAATGAGTAAATTGAGATGCACTAAAGGCGACAGAGAGGAAGACTGAAGCAGTCTTTGAAGCATAAGTGCTTTGGGTGGCAAGTGGTGAGCGATGAGAAAAGGTAGCAAGAGCGGCGAACAATAGCGAATGAGAAAAGGCTAAATAGAAAGACTATGTGAAAGAGTCTTGAGAGAGCTTTTTAGTATAATCTCTACTGGGTTTCTAATAATTTCTCCCCCTTCTCCAATTTTCAATTCTCTCATGTTTATACTGAACAAGAACACTTTCTTAGGAGTTGTTAGGAAAGCACATTTAATCATGGGAAAACATGCTTGTTATGGAAGAATAGTTAAAGAACAGTTTACGGGATATGAAAAAAATGATCATGTAGTTGAGTAGTGAGTATAAGTTTTGGGTAAATGGAGTAGTGGCATTTGATAGTGCGTCCGTGTATTTTTAAGGAGTAAAAAAAGAAAAAGGTGTAAAGCACATGTACTTCAAGGAAAGGTTAAGAGAAAGTCTTCTTAACTATCTACATATCTAAGCTACCAAGCCAAACTCTCTAAAACATCCCAAATGTGAAGGTAACTCATGAACCCTCCCACTTGTTTTGAGTTACTTTCATTCTTCGTACAAATAGCTATTCCATACTTGTTTTTGGGTGTTTCTATGCTTGTAATGCTTTTTAGGCGCTTCTACACTTGGAATATCTCTAGGCATTTCTGCGCTTGGAACATCCCTAAGCATTTCTGTGCTTGGAACGCCCTTGGGCACTTTCACGCTTGGAATGCTCCTGGGCTCTTCTGTAATAGGAACAACCCTGGGCATTTTTGCACTGGGAACATCTCTAGGGGCTTCTGTACTTGGAATGCCCCTCGATGCCTCTGCGTTGGGAATGCCCTTGGGCATTTCCATGCTTGGAACGCCTTTGGGCCCTTCTGTACTAGGAACACCCCTGGGCGCTTCTATACTAGGAACACCTTTGGGCATTTCTACACTTGGAATACCCTTAGGTGTTTCTGTACTTTGAACACCCTTGAGAGCTTTTGCACTTGGAACGCCTTTATGTGCTTCCATGCTTGGAACACCTCTAGGTGCTTCTACACTTAGAACACCTTAAGCACTTTCATCCTTGGAACACCCCAGGCAGGAATGCCCCTCGGCTCTTCTATGCTTGGAACATCCTTGATGTAGTTTTTCTGTATAATCAGAATTAGGTATCTACACAAACTAAGAACAAACACACAAGAATTTTTATGGAGGGTCAACCTCCTTACTTACATCCTCTCGCTTAGCTTACTAAAGAATGTTAAATCCGCTATGAAAAATATTTTTTAAGGCTCAAGTATAACCTTCACAATGCCTTTTTTTGGGCTCAAGCACAACCTTCATAATGCCTTTTTATAAAAGCAACACAATCCACACAATACCTTTTTTACGAAAGCACGCATAACCCATACTAACTTGCAAGGTTAAGTTAGAACCTTTACATGAGTGTTTACAAAGCAAGAATAATAATAAATACCTCTTAAAGGCAGAAGCTAAGTGTTCAAGCTTGAAAGAGAATAGGTATAATAAATTTCAGAATATCAACTCAAGATAATCAACGAAAGCTTTAAATACTTTTGAAAGGAAGACTTAAATGAGGTAAATGAGCAAAGTAAGTGAAGCTGATGTTTTTCTCAAATCTTATAGTGAATTTCGAAGTCTTCTCTTATTGCAAATAGAGTGGGAAGCCTTCGTTTATACCCTTTCAACAATTTAGAGCCGTTAGAGACAAGTTGGATTAGAAGATAGCTTAAATGCATACTTACCACATATTTAGGATTGAATATGGAAAAAGAAGTCGATCTCGATTTTGAATTTCTTCAATTTGTGCTTCGAAGCTTGAATTTTTAAAGTGGGAATGAATCCTCAACCTAATGCTTGCATTATTTCCTTTTTTCTTGCTCTAGGATCAAGTATGGTAATGTGAAAGTTGATCTTCTAAGCTTCCAACTCTTTGGCTTTTTTTCTTCCCTTTAGGATTAAGTATGGCTTGTCTAAAGTTGATACTCTTAAGCTTCCTTCAATTTTTTTCTAGCATTCAACCTTATGATCAGGTTTCAAAGTGCATAATCGATCCTAATCCCGAGACATCCCTAATTTTCTCTTCATTTGTGCATATAGGATCGAGTATGGAACAATATAGTGGATCCTAGATTAGTTTGAATGTTTGCTCTTGGTTTCCTTTAGCTAAAAACACATAGTTTCATAAAGTTTCAGCTTTCTCAAAGTTTCAGCTGTAGGTAAATATATAAGAGCATGCAAATGTGCTCATGAAACATCTCCCTTTTTTTGTTATATCAAAAAGGTATTTAAGTGTGAACGTTAGCAACTTTAAGCTCAAAAGGCAAAGGTTAGTGAAAATCATCACCAAGTGTATAAGCATTAAGAATAGTAAAATAGGCAAGAAAATCAAGTGATAAGCAATAATAGGAACCAAGCAATGATCAACCAAGAACATTATGCCATATATGTATATATAATGAAAATTTTGGCATAATAATAAACAACCATATAAAGATAAGCATTCATATAACAATAAACATGAGGTGCATGAGAATGTGAGTTGTGTAAATCATCCAAGGAAATTAAGGCCCTCATTTTTGGAGGAATTGGACAATATGAGCTTCCATGGATTCTTGGTTGCTAGAGCATGAGTTAAATGCGTTGATCAATGTTGTTAAAACAGGAGGTCATAACATGATTGACAGCATCAAATTTCTCTTCAAGAGTGTCTTGAAAAAAGTTTAAATAGCTAGCATTGTCATCAATTTTGGACCTCATAGTAGCTTGGTTTCCCAAGATAGAGTCAAGCCAGGCAAGCAAGGTGTTGTAGACATCCTCAAAAGACAAAACATTACTTGGGAGAGTAGATGAGGTGGATGGCATAGTACTAGATGACAGTCCAGTCGATAGAGGTGAAGATGGAGCATGAGGAAGAGCATCCTTATCATCATCATCATCATTACCAATATCATCTTGAAGGCGCCGTTTATGAACCCAAGTACTAATAGTAATGTTTTCAATATACCCCATTTTGGAGAGAGTTCTTCGTCTGGATATCCAATCTTAGATTGAGACACCAGAATGCCTAATGATGTTTCAATGTTCAAATGTGCAAGGATTCGGCATACAGCTTTGTTGGTCCTGTCAGAGTGCTAGAAGGGGGGGGGTGAATAGCATTAAAAATTTTAAGATCAGCTTTTTTTAAATTATAGAACTTTGAACCAATTGGAAGAAGAAGGATTTAAAGCTTGTTGTAGTTGAAAGATACCTAGTAAGAAAAGATAAAGAGAAATGGACAATGCAAAAGTATTTACAATAATTCAGTCTTCTTGATCTACATCCACTACCTCGATCTTCTAATCAAAGATTTTTAACATAACTTCACTATACTAGTAAAGTTAACAGCTTCCACCAAGTTTTTACAAGGTGAGGTTCTAACCCAAGCTCTAATCTCTTGCAACAAATTTTAAAGTATTTCTCACACTCTAATTTCTCAAGAAAGAGAAAAAAAAAGAAATATAACTAGAGCTCTTCACTAGTCACCCTTTTGACTCTGTCAGTGCTTGGAAACTTCTTCAATTTAAGGTTGATCCCTTCACAACATTCTTATAACTTGCTATTCCTTCAACTTGCTATTCCTCATGGAGTAAATTCATTAATACTAAAATATTCAAGTTTTGTTGCAACCATGTCCCCATATAAACATAAACTTGCTTTAAAACCCTTCCTCCTTGGGACAACCTTCTTATCCCACAACATTTTGCGACACCATGATTGGCCTTTACAAGGTGCCTCCACCCATTCCCCATCTCAGAAACATAAAATATTAAAATTAGAAATCTAGGATTCAAATGAAGAAAATAAGATTTTTAAATATAAGGATTTTATTTATTTTTGGTTAAAAATTATAAAGATTTTATTACCCATTTTAGCGAAAATTTAACATTGTTACCCTCTATGAGAACCATAACAAAACATAAGATTTTGATTGGGAGAAAAAGAATCTTAAAATATTAGGTCAGAAAATGTGAGTGTATATAGAATTTAGCCTAAATAATAAATACTTAAATACAATAAATATTTATGTACAATCAATCTGGTTGGATTGGCTTGTAAGGTATACTAATATTATCAGTCTCTCACTTGCACTAAGTCAATCATCTATATATATAATATTGGATTCTAAGTAAAACATTGAAATTGTTTGAAGAGGAAATAAGGTATAGGAAAAGTAGGAAGACATTCTTTGATCATATACTACTAATAAAAGTTAAGAAAGACGAGATGCTATTGAATTTATTTGTATGTCAAATAAAAATTTATTTTAAATTTTGAGTAGTGATAAAATTCTATAATTTTATTTTGTACCTGGTGTTAAATTTTGTTTTTTGTTTCTCGCTGTGAAAAAGGAGAGAAAAGAAATTTGAAACTTTAAACGGAGGCAGATGATGCCCTTAAAGCGGCACGTGGCGGACGTGATGGGGCGAGATCCCAAAGCGCTCCCCAAAATTCGAAACACAAAGAGCAAGCGCGAAAACTGAAGCAGAGCAAAAGGACATTTGTGCTGTGCGGGTAAGATTTTCTTGAAACCACTACTGTGAGATTCGTTCCTTTCCTTAGTTTATTATTTTGAATCTCTTCTTCCTATTTTCCACTTTTACTCAGCTTTGAAGCTGAGAGTAACTTTTTAAGTTTCCATTTGCTGTAAAATGATGTTGCTTGCTTGGTTTATTTGAGTTTTCTTCATCCTTGGAGTGTCCCGCATTTCATCACTAAAGTAAGCTGATCTTTCTTGTGTATTTTGTGTTTTAGTTTTCCTTTTTTTTTTCTTGACATTTTATGCTGTTTTCGAAGTGGTGCTTTAAGCTATGTTTCTGTTTGTTTAACCAGAAAATCTAAGAAAAAAGAAAGAGAAAGTAAGTAAAAAATTTGAAATTGGTATCTTCCTGGTTCAGTTCTTGTGCTAGGCCCCAGAGTTTTCTGTTTTTCAAATTAACTACCATTTATGGAATCAAAAATGCAACTATTCTCCTTCTAAAGTTGGTTCTTGTTTGTTCCCCTAACACTAGTTATTAGAATTGAATGGAAATTGATGCTTTTAATTTTTAATATTTCCTACCCGTATTCAAATGAAACCTTAGATTTTTTTTTTTTTTTGGTTTTGTTACGCTAATTCAGGTTTCAAGCAATGGTGTTGGCCCTTCCTTTGAAATTCTTTAGGCCATAGATGATGTAAGATAGGAGCGTTACAAGTAACAAGATGAAGGCACGCACGCATACCAACGCAAAAGGACCCTCTAAGATTAATTCGCAACAGGTAGTTTTTGAGCTTAAAAGTAAGGTGAATCTTGCGCTGAACAAGTTAGCCGACAGAGATACCTATCAAATAGGTGTTGATGAGCTGGAGAAAACAGCAGAATGTTTAACTCCAGATAAGATTTCCCCATTTTTGTCATGTATACTCGACACTGATTCAGAGCACAAGAGTGCAGTTCGAAAGGAATCCGTCAGGTTGATGGCTACATTAGCTAGATTTCATGACGGTCTTATCGGTCCCTATCTAAATAAGATGGTTGCTAGCATCGTTAGGAGGCTCAAGGACCCAGACTCGGTTGTCAGGGATGCTTGCCAAGAAACATTTGGTGTTTTGGCTTCAAAATTGAGTAATCAGGAACTTGACAATAATGGGGTTTTTGTTGCGTTGGTGAAGCCACTTTTCGAAGCATTAGGTGAACAAAATAAGCAGGTGCAATCGGGTGCAGCTTTGTGCTTGGCGAGGGTCATTGACAATACCCATAATCCTCCAGCTTCAATTTTGCAGCGGATGTTGACTCGGACTACAAAGTTGCTCAAGAATCCACACTTGATGGCAAAATCATCAGTAATTGAGTTAAACAGAAGCATTATTCAGGTCAGTTTCAACCGTAGTTTATACAGAATGTTGCTTTGATTCTGTTCTGCTGGGTTCGTTGGAATTTTTTTCCCTATGCTGTGCCTCTGTAAATGAATATTGACGATTATTACCTAGTACCTATTTATTTCCATTACTTGCTTACTCTGTATTTGCATGCAGACGAACAATAATTCCTTATCCAAAGGCAGGCAAAGGTTTCTGTTTCTAAAAGAGTAGATTAAACCCAAGTTTTTTGTTTTCTTGGTGCATATGAGAAGGTCCAAGGAAAGAGAGGCGATTCGAACTTTATACTTTATCCCTACCTAAGGAGGGGTAACAACCAGGCCATGACTTGGTTGCACATTCAACCAAGTTTGATATGAAGTCAAATCAATTTACTTGTTTTATGCTGAGAAAAAAAAAATTTACTTGTTTTATACTTCATACACATGGTAATATATCAATCTTACTTATGCGTTGTATCTTGTCTGACTTCCATAGATGTGGTTGAAAATTTCCCCGTATCTGTCTGTGGTGTGTTTTCTCATGGAGCTAATCAGTTGCATTCAATTTGCAACTGCAGGATCTGTTAACTACTTAGGTTTTATATCTACTGGGTATGAATACTCTATAGATTTTACTTCTCTTATATCTACTTAGGTTTTTCCTTATTTTGAGACTAGAAATGGAAAACTGCTGATTCTTTCATGTTTGAGTGTTTGGATATCTAAGGATTGTTACAACATTTTTTTAATTTGTGGATAGATTACTGCTAGATTTTTTCATTTTCATTATAGTTTAATGCAGTTTTAGTTAATCCACATTAAGCATCATTTGCACACCAAAAACCTTAGTTTGTGTTACCCTTTTTTTTTTAAAAAAATAAAAATTAGAAAGACTGTTTAAAAGTACAAATTGGAAAATACCCTTGGACACTAAAACTCAAAATAAATTGATCAACTATTCTAATGCCTCATTAGCCACCAAGGACATCTTCCCTTGGACCAAAGAATTTGTTGTAGATGAAGAGCCCTTGATGAACTTTACCTAACCAAGCTATTGATACGTTATCAATTCTTCCCCTCTATAAAGAAAATAAAAATCATTCTATCCAGTATGGAGCTCTCCCGAGGGTGCCCCTTCACTATCAATGCACTTTAGAAGGAAAGAACCAGCTGTTGTTTTGAGCTTTTCTGCCTTGACTTCTTTGTAAGAGCTAACACCATCTCAAAATCATCATACTTGAAGGAGTAAGTGTTGCTGTAGCCGCAATATTTCACCTGTTTCTCATATAACCTTGGTCTCCTCAAAAAGACATGGTACCCTCATGGGCAAAACAAAACATTGTACTTGATCGATGAAACTTTGAACAGACTATGTCAGCATGCACCCCTCATTAATGTTTCAAGCAGTGTTATTTTCCCTTACAACTATGGATTAGAGTGTTGTGTACTTTTCATGCTAAAGCACCTCACATGAGTTTGAAAGATGTTATTTTTTCTCTAACTCTAAGGCTTTTCTTCATCTCTGATGGATCTGTATAATTCCCACATTCAGCATTGTTGTCATCACCATTCTCTTCTGTAGCATTCAACATCACAATATGTTTGACTTTGTTGATAGTCATGGCAGCAATATTATCCTCTTAAAAGAGCTAGTGTTTTGGGCCAATTAGAAGAATAATGCCTAAAACTATTGCCAATATGATGAAGCACTCTCCCATTCCTGCATTTAGGAGTCTTTAGTTTATATCAAAGTGATTTTAGACATCCCCTAATAAAAAAGATTGGAACTTATTTGACCATGCTATTGATGCGCTATGAGAATGTTAGCTTTACGCTTGTCTTTTGGTTGTGAAATAAAATAAGCTTTGCTATTTCTACATAAATCTGATTCTCAATTCAACCAGTCACTGCCTGATTAAGTGGTGTTATGTCACATTTGTTAAATTACAGTTTCCTGTGGCCTTCTATTCAAGTCAAGTCTTTTCACCTATTACCTACTGGTTTTTAGGTTAGATATTTAAGATGGTATCAGAGAGTGTTTTGTTTGTTCCCGTTTGTTATGTTCTTTGTTACCCAATATTTGTCATCCACATGGTAAGCCATTTATTTTAGTTGTTAGTATTGGGTCTATGTATGAGGGGAAGTGTTAAGTGGTATTGTGCCACATGGGTTGCATTTAGAGTTTGTTGAGACCTTATATTCAAGTTGGGCTTCTCCTTTAGTGCCAATTGGTTTTAGGTTGTAGTTTAAGTAATGACAAAGCAAGTTACACTATAAATTATCATTTTCAATCATTGGTAATTCATAGAGTTGGTATTATTGCTACTTCTTGAGTGTCATTGTTTTTTTGTGATTGCTTTAACATACCTGTTTAATTTATGGGTAAAACTTGCATTTAATGCTCCTTCCAGGCAGGGGGTGCTACAACACAAAGTCTTCTGACCGCAGCAATGGCTAGCATTCAAGAAGCTCTCAAAAACAGTGACTGGACAACACGTAAAGCTGCTTCTATGGCATTAGGGGAGATTGCTTCAAGTGGTGCATCTTTTTTGGGAACTTTCAGGGCATCCTGCATCCGTTCCCTTGAGTCATGTCGTTTTGACAAGGTTAGCATTTGTTAAAGATTTTTTTGCTCTAGGTAATTAGCTCATGAATGGTTGTACCAGGTTTATTAGGTTCTTCTTGTCTCTTACAGGTCAAACCAGTTAGGGACACAGTACTGCATGCCCTTCAGTACTGGAGAAGTGTTCCAGGACCTGATACTTCTGAACCTTCTGAGGCTGGATCTTGTATAAAAGGTTTAGTGGCTGGCACTCATTACTCTTACCGTGTACAAGATTTTACCTGTTGAAATTTTTTTAACATGTTATGTTTATTTTTGGTGGCATTTGATTGTAATAAAACTAGTTTCTTTCAGTTTTTGTGCTTTTGATTGTGAGGAAAGAGTATTAGCTTCATTAATGAATAATAATTAATAAATTACTAGCAAATGGCTCTGTAAAAGGTTTTGTGGCTGGTGCCCATTACTATTAATGTGTACAAGATGCTACCTGTTCAATATTGTGTGATTTGTTTTTTTTTGAGATGGCATTTATTGTCGGATAAAACTAATTTCCTTCAGTTTTTGTGCTTTTTGTTGTCGGAAAAGGAAAATTGTTTCCTAAATGATTAATAAACCACTAGCAAAATGGCTCCGGCCAATCTCACCCAAGATGTTTTGCAGGAAATAATTGTGGAGAAGTTTAAATTGTTTTACTTCATATTTTTCTTGTAAAACATCTTTGAGAAAATTACTGTCTTTTCGCACGTCCTCGTTTTTTGCTTGGAAAGTGTTATCTTGCTTAACTTTCTTGACAAATAGATGCATTGATATTCATTTGAACTTGGAGTGAACTTCTGAGCAAGATTGATATGAATATTTTTCTTCCTAAATTCAATCTGCCATGTCATGTTCAACTTCAAACTTTTGGCGTTTGATATGCTCCTATGATATGGAATAAGAGTTACTACATTGCTATAAATGAACTTCTATTCAGATCATTTATGAATTTATGCAATTTTGCACCTCTTAGTAGTACCTGTGCCCATGATATTTTCACAGGTTCTTGGCTATTCGAACAGTGCATGCTTTACACATATGAGAGTATTGCCTACAGATGATACGCTTTTATCTGCTTATTTTGATTGATAACCAAACAATAGTTGCAGATATCCCCTGTAATGGAAAGCAAAAGGTGAAAGTGGCATAATGAGAAAAGAAACTTGCTCCTATTGGCCTTGTCCTGAGTCATTATCTGTACTTGCATATAGTTTAGGCCTCTGAGTTGGTCTTTTCATCAACTCTGTCTCTTTCGACACTTTTAATACTGGGTCTCTGACAGAGCTTGGGCTGCTTATTCCAACTTCCTTTTTATTTCTTTTCCACATTTTAAAGAACACTTGTGTGTTTAATAGTAATCTTGATTTTCCTGCCCTCTTTCTCCTTCTTCAATTAAAGGATTCACCTTAATATGTTCCTATCAGAAATTATTCCTTTTTCCCTTTAGAGGTTTATGCACCTAAGTAGTGGATGGCAAAAGACTTGTAATATTGTTTCACATTTTCCTCTTCCCTATTCAGATTTTTCTCTCTAATGTCTTTCTAAGTAAATTTCAAATTCAGGAAAATTTGTTTTGCTGATGATTCAATCTTTTCCTATTGAATATTATATTGCCTTCTATGCTTTTTGTTAGGTTACATGAAATTAAATTGCATTCATTACATTGGCATTGTTTATGTTTATCTGAATATTTGATTGCTTGTGGTAGTTGGAATAATATGTCTGCTGTAAGGGATGATTGGGTTCCGTACCATTTAATACATAGCATCTGTAGATGGATCAGGAAGAAGTCTCTTTTTGTACTGAATTAAATCTATAGGAGCCACTCTTTCTGTCAACATGAAAATTACAAATCCTACAAATTCTGTTCAACATGGTGGGGTGATGTAAGAGTAAAACATTACTTGCTTCTTCCCTCCTTTTATTGCTCCTATTTACTTATTTCTACTTCTGCAGAAAACTTCTGTGGAGGTGATTTTAGTGATATCACCAGTAACAGTGAATCTGGTTGGAAGGATGTCAGTGTGAAGAAAGTTACTGCAAACTCAGCTATAAGAAGGATTCCTTTGTCTGTTAGAAAAACATCTCAGAATTATGCTGAAAACCCTCGACATTGCAAAGAAGATGACTGGCATATTGAAATTGCTGTTTCAGAGAACCATAATGTTTCTTTATCAGACCTTCACAATGAAGAATCTGAAGGGAGTACTGTCACCAAGACATTGGAGAGAATGACGACTGACACTACAAGTACACAAGATATAGGATATGAGTTTGTTCCAATGGATGAAAAACAAGAATGTTCGTCTGTGTCCAACCTTCTTCATGACAACTTTGGGCCTAAGTTTGTCACTGTTTCTCATGACCATACTGCGAAGGGACATTTGCTGAATTCCCTGGGACGAAACCAGCGGTTTGCAGCTGAAGAGAATAGTAATGAGGACGAAGAAGTGTACTCTGCAAAAATTAGGGACCGTAGAAGTCTTGATTCAACAGTCACTGAGTCAAGTCCACAAACTGTCTCTGGGTGTTGTTCACAGATGGCAAATGAAATTGTTGGCATTCAGAAACAACTTTTGGAGATTGAGAACAAGCAGTCCAACTTGATGGATCTTCTCCAGGTAAATCACAATTGGGACTCCTGGATAGCTATATGATACAAATTCAATGCTTTATGCATTCTAGAAACCCAAGATGATAGCAAATGAATTCTAAAACCATTCTAAGCCATATTATGGCCTTTCAGAGTTTGAGAATTTGTGATTTCATATAAAATGCTTGCCACATGCAGATTTCATCACCATGAAGGACCAACCTTGGCACAGCTGTGAATTTGGTGAATATAAATTTGAAAATTTGGAGCTTCTTAGTCCTTGTTTTACGTTGGTTTTCTTGTTCTCTTTTGTTTTTTCTTTTGCATCTTGGATGTTTCCTTTTCTATAAGAGACTATTAGCATGACTATGTGGTGAGCTTCATTAGGGAAGTAATATCATGAGGGCTCATTTGGTACACAGTATAGGAGGATTGGATAGGATAACTTCTTTTTTTATGCTCATTGTCTCTAGTGCTCATTGTCTCTAGTATTTTCATAGAAGAATTGGAAAGTTAGTTGGGGAAGTTGTTTATATGAGTACTATTGTCTATCCTATGGAGAGGGTGGATATTGGGTAATCCTACAAGTTTGTTATGCATGCATCAAAAAGAGATGCTCTAAAGACATTCATTTACTCATCAATTTCACGTTATGCATGTTGGCTTTACTATTTGAATAGAAGAATCTGGAAGTTAGTTGGACTAGTTATTTTACATGGATATGGTTACAAAATCCTATGGAGAGGGAGAAGATTGAATTATCCTACATAGATAGGATTGCTGAAATTAAGATGAGAACATTTTTATCCATGTACAAAACTAAGATAAACAAAGACAATGTACTTATTGATCTTGTCTCATATTATTCTATGCTATCATTAATCCTTTGTGCCAACACAAACTGAGCATTCCAACTTGTTATCTGAAATTCTAGTTTTTTGATTAGTAAATTCTAAATTTAAAAAATTTTCTTCCAACGGTAATTGCTTGACAACTGGCGTCAGCCTTTTTCTTTCCAAAGATAATTGAATCTCTCCATCTGCTTTATTATATTATGAATTGTTTTCCAGGTATTTTCAACTGGTATAATGGATAGCCTGTCCATGCTACAGTCAAAGGTCTTAAGTTTAGAACATGTAGTAGATAGAATGGCGCAAGACCTCATGCAGGGAGTGAAGCATCCTGATTTGGTGAGCTCTAGGGTTAAGAAGCATAGCCAAGGTGTTTCATCTCCCAGACTGTCTTTTTGCACTCCAAGGCCTTCTGCAGAAATTGGTACCAGACAGCATTCTTTGTTGTCTGTAAAGAATTCTGATGTTTGGGAGGAAAAAGCACTTGGTGGAAATAGGTCAGCCAATTATGTGAAGCAGGGTATGGAGATGTGGACTAATAATACTGTAAAAATTTGTAGAAATCCTACAGGGAAGGATGTTCACAAAAGCTCTGGGCAGGGGGCACAAGTCATTGGCCAGATCAGAAAAAATGAAGCTGCCTCTGCCTCTGCTTCTGTTCCAAGTGTGAGTGGCAGACAGAACTATCCAGACAGCAACAATGGTCTGTGGCAACATGTGAAAAGTCTTCTATGTGAAGGGGACCTAGAATCTGCATATGCTGAAGCTCTCTCTTCTGGTAATGAGCTTGTCCTAGTTGAGCTTCTTGATAGAACTGGTCCTGTTCTAGAAAGTTTATCCCACAAGACTGTCTGCGATATTCTCAGTACTTTGGCATCGTTCCTACTGGAACAGAGATTTATGAACTGTATTATTCCTTGGTTGCAGCAGGCAAGTGTCCAATCATTCTCTTTCTGTTTTGTTCAGACTCTTAGAATTAGTGATTTATATTGCTAACATATCACAGGGGAATGATAAATGCATATTTTTCTGTTTCTTTGAGATATTTAGGAAACCCAACCCAAGGTTGTCACCTGTAATATTGATAAAAAATTTCAAGCATGTCTTCCTGTCAGTTTTCTGAAAATTAGTGTCCAACATTCCTTGCTTTGTCACTTAATTAACTAGGCATTGTTAACTTTGTGTATGGACCATCCAAGAGAAACTATTGATATACATGGTTTTATCCATATCCTCTCTAAATCCTGAAATTCTATCATTGTATTTATTGTCCCTCTAAATTTTTCCATGCTTTTGCCTCAAATGCTTCTCTTATAGCTTAAACTTCCATTTAAACAAATTTCTTCTCTTGGCTTAACGCTTAACATATCACTTGACAAAAAGAAACCAGGTAAAAGGAACAGAGCTGCTGTAGGCTATACTATCAACCACCACAAATGATTTTGATAATTTTAAGAGATCAAATCATATGTATTCTGAAAGATCACAAAGCTATGGTGATAGGTCAAATGCTCTTACCTTGTTCTTTAGAACAAAGTTAATGGACTTGTCATGAGCTTGGAAGATGCTTACGACTTCTTTTAGATATATGACATTTCCATGTTTTCAAGCAATACTCTAATCCTATATGATCTTTTGTTTCAGGTGGTTGACTTGAGTGCTATCCATGGACCAAATCACCTTATTCTCTCTGCAAAAGCAAGAAGGGAGCTGTTATCCACAATTCAGGAGGCAATGAACATGGAATTCTCTAACCCTGCTGAAAGAAGATCAGTTGCTCAACTGGGAATGAGGTTACGCCAAGTATGGGGTAAGGAAATTTGCTTGCATATGATTTTATCTATCACCCTGGCTGAAAATAATAACTTCCAAGTTTCTGCATTTGCTTAACCTACTCCAACCCCCCTCCCATCCATAAAAGAAGAGAAAAAAAAAAAAAAGAAAAGAAAAGAAAGGAAAGTGACGAAAAGGCAGTTGAGAACTGGTAGTTTTCATAGGCTACAACCTAAAGGTTGATAAAATCTCAGAGTTTATAACTGTGCTTGATTGTATCGTCAAGTAAGACATGAACTTTATGTTCTTTAGAATTCAAAGACATCTTCATAATTTCTTTGGTGACTTAACATTGTGATTTTCTATTTGTATTTTGGATGGTCTTGCTTTCGCTTTAAGATTTTCTGAATGCGTGTCAGTGTCTTGATGTTCACTAAAGGTTAAAGTAATGGATGTTTATGGCCAATTTACCATACCTCTCTGTGGTACCATATTAGTTCAGACTGGGCGTTGCCAACATAGTTGCTTTGAAGAAAGTTATGTCCTTGAAGCATCATAGTGAAAGTGTTAGAAATTGACAGTTGATTGTCTTCAATTGCAACTAAAAGTGCATTATATAGAAGGTGAAGTTTCTGTTCAGTTAAGACCAAAATGTATGATTTTCATTCTGAATGTCCGATGTGGGCACATTAGCTTCAATGGTTCTAGAGCTTACAGGATCATGTGAAGTCATGTTGCGTTTTTAAACTTTTGTATGAATGCTAATGGTATCTGAACTATTATATACATGTACATCATAACATGATTAACTCTATTATGTGCTTCAATGCTTCTGCTTATTTTCCTTGAAGAATTACTACTTGCTGTTGAGAATTGAACGATGGTTTCTCTTGTTTAAACAGGAAAATAAATGGTCAGAGTTATCAGATGGTTGTACGAAAAGTTGTCCACAGATTCGGATCATTGGCAGAATACATATGTGTGGTTCCTCTGTCTATATAGATGTCCATCCTGAATGTAATGTACTCAAATCTGTTTGAGCAACTTTTCTGCCTTTTACTGCACTATTAGTTTGTTAAATATATTTTTTTAAGTGCCTGTTTTGGGTATTTCATTCCGTACCTAAAATGCTTCTCCAGGTCTTGCATTTTAAGTTGTCAAAAGTAACATGCATGATTTCTCTTTTATTTAATTAATTAGTAAAATTGTGTTGAGACTGCTTTTTTTTTTTTTTTCATCATTTGCTTATTTTTAATTGATATTAACTAATTTTGTGGAAAGGCTGTCGATAAAAATATATTATTAGCAATGGAATAATTTCAGTCGAAAATTCCTTTTTTGTTTTTTTTGTGGTATAAATAATAATAATTTTGTATTAAGAAACATGGCTAAGCATCGGAGGTCGTTTCTTCCAAAATACTATTACTTCTGCATGTAAAAACTTTTTATCTCAAACATTTTGTAGCAATTAGAGGCAATCCATTTTAAATATGAAGGCAAATGTCTTTGGATTATACTCAAATTTAAAACATCAAGCACTATCAAACAAAAGGACAATTTAAAACAAAAGCATCAATTAGTCATTTAGAAAATAAATGATCAATTCCAAAGGAGCCTAAAAATCTTTAGTTTCCCTCATAACATAATACATTTGTTCCTTCAAAAGGAAAATTATGCATCATATATTCCATGTATAGGCACAAATATTGATATATTTAGTGCCCATTAGAATGGAAGAAACACTGTGCAATTTGTTCCAAATCTTTGATAACCAGGCGGTTGAAGTACCAATTTTCTATGCATTCAGCCTTGAACATTATAACCATCCATAGCTTGTACCAATGGAGGAAATCTGAATGTATATCTGATGCAATTTTTCAACATCTCATAAATAAGAGAGTTTATGATCATCATTTGCCCAAAAATGAAGGAAAACAAAAATTGAAGCTTGCAACTGCATTCACAAAAGTTTCAATGTTATGCAGACAAAACTTACAAGTGCTCAGCTAGCACATGAATTAACAAATGCAACAGAAGATTGGACTGTGATTGTCCAAGTTACTGTTCTTTCAAAGCTGCACATAATGACCAGTTTACAATAGTTGCTTACCTTCTTCCCCACTATTTCAAAATGGAAAGAGCTGCTAGAGCGTAAGAATACTGGATACAGGCACATGGTTGACACTTAAAATTTATAAATACACCAAATACTTAATATTCCACCGCCAGGGGAAGAGCAAGTGACAGCTCTGAACACCAAATTGATAGATCCGTTGGTGAATCTTTTAAACAGTTTTTAACTTTCCACTCACTTTTGCTACAGGTTCAACCTCTGTTAGATTCAGATTTATCTTCAGCTTCAAAATGAGGAGGATTATAAAGGTCAAACTCTTTGGGAGGTTCACTCTTGCTTCTTCCATTTCCTGGTTTCCTTCTGCGCGCGTCCCCTTCTTTGTGACTTTCACTTCTGGCAGGATTGCTCTTTTTCGCAGGAGTGTGGGGGCAATTACCGGGAGCTTCATAAAGGGTTATGCCACTGGCCCCAGTGTGAAGCATTGCCTCTTCATTACTGACCTCCTTTGTCTGAAAAGTCTCAAGTAATTCAACCACTTGGCTCATGAGAGGTCTCCCTTTTGGGTTTTGGCTAAGGCATTGATAGGCCAAATTGGCTACCTTCATTGCAGTTCTAGCTGAGTACTGACCTTCCATTCTAGGGTCTAAGATCCTCATAAGCTTCTTATTATGGTTCAAGAGGGGACGAGCCCAATCAACCAGGTTATGTTCTCGGCTAGGCCTGCTCTTGTCCATTGCTCTCCTTCCAAGGAGCATCTCAAGTAACACTACTCCGAATCCATAAACATCACTTCTTGCCGTTAAATGGCCTGGTCATATCAATGCTGCAACTTGGTTAGCCATTATCATTTCTAGTGTTGTCATAACTAAACATCATGAGTACAGATAAGTCAGTTTATGAAAGGATAAAACAAAAGAAGTGCATCAAGAGGTCAAACTATTCTATCACTTCCTATCTGGCAGTTAAACCAGTTTGTCTTGACCACCAATATCTGACACCCAAATATGCCATTGTCCTCTTCTGATTTAATGGAACCACATTTATTTCATTAAACTACAACCTTGAAGAAAAGATGCTTCAATTAACAAATACATAAGTTCACCCTCTATTGGTATGTGCAACTTTAGTGCAAAAAACTTTTTTATTTATTCAACCTATTATAAAATACATCTATGAAATCAATTTTATTTAATAATATATTTCAATGAAACAAAAAGACAGAACAAGCCTCAAGACACAGAGTTACTACAAACAGAATCGGAGTGATTAACCGTACAACGGCCAAACCACCAAGTTGTTTGTTTATTTTACCCTCATCTATTCCGTTTATTATTTTTCAATAATGTATTAGTAAATTACCCTTTTGCCACTTATAAGCTATATGCATAAAATTTCTCAAAGTGATAAAGTGAGAAAACAATTTTAAAACTCTAAACAATTTGGCTGTGAAAATAAAGTTGAAATTGTTCCTAGATTACTGTTGAATATTGACATTTGATTTCACATAAAGGAAACTACATCTTTGGAATATCAAGATGTCTAATACCAAAACACCGGGTATATGTTCTCCCTAAACAAGAGAAAGGAGACGGAAAATTGCTTTTCTCCAACTCCTGCTCAACTAAACAGAATGCTTATTACTGCTCATAACAGAAAACCTATCAATAATCGACCATGAAGTTCCTACCATTAAGACTGAAAATCTTGCTCACTTTTTGGGCAATGATGAAGATTCATATTCTCTTGAATTGGAATAATTAATTACTAACCAGTCATTACATATTCAGGAGCAGCATATCCATATGTGCCCATCACTCGTGTTGACACATGGGTCTGGTCTCCCATTGGCCCATCCTTTGCAAGTCCAAAATCTGACAGCTTTGCATTAAAGTCCTACAAGTTACATGCATTTTTAGCGGTGGAAACTAAAACTTCCACATAAAAGAACATTCATGAAAAAGAGTAAGTTTCATTTAAACTCTAGGTACGGATACTACTTGTCAGAAGGAAACATCCAATGACTATCATCTGTAAAGCTTTTGACTTTAAGGAGCTATTTCTGATGAAGGAATTTTCTATAAAAGGAAAAAGTGAATTTCAGCAAAGATCATGTTTAGGTTGACAAATATTCCCATTTTTAAAGAGTCCAAAAAATAAGATGAACTTGATTAATCTACAGGCAACTGATGAATAACGAAGAAATAATGACTAACCGCATCCAGCAAGATGTTTGATGTCTTGAAGTCACGGTATATGATAGGTCTTTCTGCACCATGAAGAAAAGCAAGCCCTTTTGCTGCATCCAAAGCAATCTTCATTCTTTTTGACCAGGTCAAACTACAACCAACTCCTAACAACCAAGAATAAATAGGGTAAATAAAAAAATGCTTCCATTCTCTGCATATTGGAAAACAGATAACTCTTTGTTTGATATGTGGGCGCAACACAGATATTTTTTCTGGTGCTCTTTCTCCCTAATATTATTTATCAGTAATACAATCTAAAGCAATTCCAGGGCTGGAACAGCCATATGCAAATCATAAATGGATGTAAATACTAGTAATACTTGGAGGATCAAGGAAGCTATGGAGTGTTAAGTAAATTAATGGATCAAACCTTTTTGATCCAATATTTAGTCTGAGGTAAATATAAAATTTGTGATTTTGTTTTATTATCAATACTTATAGACATTAAGCTTGAAAGCATACACACAGTACCATTCCTTAACCTCCAAAAAAACATAAATTTATGCTGTTTCCCTTCTGTCAGAGTGCTTATTATCTTATTTTACTTTTAATTTTAAATTTTCTGGTAGAAGAGTTTCTTTTAATATCAAATAAAACTTAATTTGACAAATATTCATAACCTCAAATGTGAAGCAAGCACATGCATTAGTACATAAATGAATCAAAGATAGTTAAAACCACTCCTGACACTTTCATTGCATCAATAGAAGGTAATTTCTTGAGAAAAGATGAAGACATTGATCCGTGTAATAGATTAAAAGCAAAATCTCCTGAAATAGTGTGACTTTCTAGCACATGGAGCAACTAGAACAAACACGCAACTCATTTGCAGGAACATAAGTTTATTGTAACTATGTTCTTATCTCTCAAGTTGTGAAAAGGTGGCATACACTGTAACCAGAACAAGAAGAAGGAAGCAGTTAACTAGTTAATAACTTGACTGGTGTGCAAATATAAAAGCATGCTGTAAATAAGATAGCCTGTAATTTTAAAAATAATTGAAAACTAGATTAGGGCCTTACTTCGTTTAATGAAAAAGTAATGCATGGTAATTGTATCCTCTCAAATTGTTTACAGATATGTTAAAAAAATGGTTGTTATGTAACTTTCATATAGAATTTATTTCCTAGGTCCCATAGACTTAAAATCACTTTGTTTCCCACTACTTACTGCGAAAAAGATGTTTTTCAAGGCTCCCACTGGCCATGTATTCATAGACCAGCAGCCGATGTTCATCCTCACAACAGTATCCAATGAGCTTCACAAGATTAGGATGGCTGAGTTGCCCTAGATAATTGACTTCAGCCTGTGCAACAAACAATTATGTGCGAACAGAAGCAATTATATCTGTCTTCAATCATTAATCTAAATAAACAAAAAAAAAAATAGAAAAGGAAAGGCATATAGTTATCTAACATATTAACTAGAAAACAAATAGCTTTGCGGGTCCCATTTACTGGTTGGCTAAATGTTTAAATAAGAATGCATCCATGAAAAGAATAACAGCCACCCTAAACAGCTGGTTTTAAATGAAATCTTCTCAGATATGAAATAAGATGATATATCACATGAAACTTTTAAAATTTGTTGCTAAATTCCAAATACCCAAAAGCAAATCCCTACCGATTTAAGACATCAATTTAATGGTTAAATTCTAGTTCTTGTGTCCTACAATCCTCGGAAGCTATCCTATATAAACAAAAAGAGGCATTAAGTAACACAGTTGAATTTGGCCAAGAAATTTAATGCATTCAAATCATGGGAAACTACTAAATTTATATGATAATGAGGTAAGTTGTGCAATTACCACATTCTGTTGAAGTAGATTCTCCTAATCATGATAGTACAACATCCTGCCAATATATACGACCATCCTTCTTCCTCTAGATAAAAAATTTTCACATATTCTTTCTCTCTCTCTCTCTCTCTCTCTCTCTCTATTTTTTTTGGGGGGGTTTTACAGATAAAATTTGTTCTGATATTTGGCAATCATATAGAAGGCTATATATCCATAGATGTAGATGTAGCACAAACAATGAATATCAGATTATAAGAATTACATAGAAGATGCCAAGAAAACAAGACAAGGAGATTACCAGCCATTCTCTGTCACCCTGGAACCCATCAGGATTAAGCTCCTTAACAGCGACTGCCGTAGACTTGTAACCAGGCCTCGTATTCTCATCTATTACTCCTTTATAAACAACCCCAAAGCCACCCTCGCCAAGAATATAGTCTGGCCGGAATTGCTTTGTGGCCAACCTCATCTCATCATAAGTGAATATATCAACGTTGTTATATCCAGGATTCTGCCGGAGATCTTTGACATCCTTGGCTGTCAAAGGAATGATGCTTGGTTTTTTGATTTCAGGAGAGTCCTGCATTTCTAGTTTTGTTGGAGATGTAGTAGATTTAAGTCCCCCATCTGAAGTTATTCATAACTACAAAATATAGTACCAACTAAAGGTTCCTCAATCTCTTAAATGTGCAAACATAGAAGCATGAAATTTCGACAAGCATCCTTATTTAGACTAGGGTGTAAAAAGATGGGTCACCCAAGGCACAATTGGAAAGCACTCACACTTCACTTGTTCTAAGATGTTTAAATTCGATCCAATCAATTATTGTTATGATTCTCTAGTTTTTTGCAATAAATTTTAGGCTGGTTTCCAAATGTAAGACATGTAACAAGTTGGGAACTTTAAACTCTGAAAACAGTAGCGGCGGCAACTTTAAGATATCAAACCTTCCGCCACACTAAAACTATCCAATTGAACAACATTTTACAAATCCAGACCTCAAACCGTGTAAAATGAATCCCAATCATAATCAAAGATCAAGAACACGTCTTAACAATGTGACGACCTAATAAATTTGCATAATAAAAAGAACACACAAGGCTTCAAAAAGAATAAACTTTTGAACAGAAATTCATATCCTTAATTAATAAATTAAAAAGGAAGGATTGCAGGAAGAGGATAGGAAATTGAAAATAACCTGGACCCTTGCTGAGAGATTGGTGATGTTGATGTTGGTGCAGCTGTTCCTCAATGCTAAAGCAAATCCCCATTAATCCGACCCACACTCTGAAAACTATTCTGAATTCAGATTGTATCTCCCCATTGCTTTAACAATACTATATCACATTACATTTCATATTTCTCAAAGGGGCATCGCACCTCATTCTAACTCTAAATGAACAAATTTGGGTCCATGTTGCACAAAGAGAGGTCAGGATCCAATCTGGGTAGGACCGAATCACAGATGGGGTCGCCGGGAAGGGTAATGCACCGATTCTAATTGGCAAAAACAGAAACCAACACCACGGAAACTATGATCAATAGGGGCAGAGAGAGAGGGAGAGAGAGAGAGAGAGAGAAGGTTTCCTTCCAGGAAAGATGACTGGCTTTTGGTCTTTCACAGGCACAGCCGCCAAAAACGCCAAGGAAAGCGGGCCCCCATGTTTTTCTAACAAAACAGCCTTTCTGTTGAGGTTATTTACCATGTCCGCCATTTACTCGTTCATGCCTTGCAACGTTGCGGTGGGCAAAATCTACGGATTGGAATGCCGTAACAAACAAATATTTGCAAAAACTGCAACAGTAGCAGATTAATTCTTTCCACCGTCTATAATCTTTAACTATAAATATTGAAGTTGTCCCTAAAACTTGACACTTGTTTGCGTGTATTTACATGATTTTCAGTTTTCAGTCTAACCTGGGTATTTGGTACTAGGAAAGGCTCGACCCATTTTTGTCTTTTTACTTTTTCGTGGCTTATTTTTTTCTTTTTTATAATCAATGAAGATTGTTTTTACCCTTTTGAGGACTTTCATGGAGTTTGGGGTAAATTGCGAAATGTTGGGCCTGTTTTCATCTTTTTGCATTCGCTATGTTTATAGGGTGAACGTTACAATAAGTTTTAACTTCCTGTAAAGTTAATAAATAAAATTTTTAAAAATAATAAAAATTTATTTAATAGATTAATAAGTGAATAATATATAATTTTTAAATTTATTCATTTTAAGATAATAATGTAGATAATTTTTAAATTCATTTAATTTATTTTAAAAGTTATTTAATTTTATTTTTTATTTTAAAATATAAGATTATTATTTTTTTAATATTAAAATTATAATTAATTAATTAATATAATAAAAATTATTATTATCACTTGTTACGTTAACTTTTACATATTTACGTTAAGATTTTAATTTTGGTTATTTCACTTTTATAAGATTTTACGTTAATTTTTACAACTTTATGTCAAGTTTTTTTAATAGTAACTTTTAACTATAATTATCTTTATTATTTTTTATTTAAAATAAAAATTTAAATATCGTTATATACTTTTAACTCTATAATATAAATATAAATGCTTATTTTTTATTAAAATTATATTTTTTTACTTAATTAACTTATTACGTTAACTCTCACACATTTATGTTAAGATTTAAAATTTAGTTATTCTACCTTTATAAAGTTTTTACGTCAATTGTTATAGTTTTACATCAAGATTTATTTATTCCAATTTTGAGTTATAATTATTTTTATTATAATAATTTTTTATTTAAAAATTAAAATTTGTATATCTTTAAATACTTTTATTCCAAGAATATAAATTTAAATATTTATTTTTTAATAAAGTTAGATTTTTTTACTTAATAGATTTGTTATGTTAACTCTCACACATTTATGTTAGGATTTGAAATTTAATTATTTCATCTTTATAAATTTTTACTTCAATTCTTACAATTTTAGATCAAGACTTTTCTATATCCATTTTAAACTATAATTATTTTTATCATTATTATTCTTTATTTAAAGATTAAAATTTGTATATCGTTAAATACTTTTAGTCCTAGTATATAAATTTAAATATTAATTTTTTACTAAAATTAAATTTTTTTTACTTAATTGATTTGTTATGTTAACTCTTACACGTTTAAGATTTAAAATTTAGTTATTCTATTTTTATAAGTTTTTACGTCAGTTCTTACAGTTTTACGTTAAGACTTATCTATATCAATTTTAAACTATAATTATTTATATTTAAAAATTAAAATTTATATACTGTTATATATTTTTAGCTCGATAATATAAATATAAATGCTTATTTTTTATTAAAATTAAACTTTTTCACTTAATTAATTTATTACGTTAACTCTCACACATTTTCGTTAAGATTTAAAATTTAGTTATTCTACCTTTATAAGTTTTTACGTCAATTCTTACAGTTTTATGTCAAAGCTTATCTATATAAATTTTAAACTATAATTATTTTTATTTAAAAATTAAAATTTGTATATCGTTAAATACTTTTATTCCAAGAATATAAATTTAAATATTTATTTTTTAATAAAATTAATTTTTTTACTTAATTGACTTATTATGTTAACTCCCATATATTTATGTTAAGATTTGAAATTTAATTATTTCATCTATATAAGTTTTTACGTCAATTCTTATAATTTTACTTCAAGATTTTTCTATGTCTATTTTAAACTATAATTATTTTAATCCTTATTCTTTTTTATTTAAAAATTAAAATTTTCATATCATTAAACACTTTTAGGACTAAAATATAAATTTAAATATTTATTTTTACTATAATTAGATTTTTTTTACTTAATTGATTGGTTACGTTAACTTTCACACGTTTATGTTAAGATTTAAAATTTAGTTATTCCAACTTTATAAATTTTTAGGTCAATTTTTACAGTTTTACATCAAGACTTATCTATATTAATTTTAAACCATAATTATTTTTATCCTTATTATTTTTATTTAAAAATTAAAATTATTATATTGTTACATACATTTAGCCCGATAATATAAATATAAATGCTTATTTTTCATTAAAATTAAACTTTTTTACGTAATTAACTTATTACGTTAACTCTTACATATTTACGTTAATATTTAAAATTTAGTTATTCCACTTTTATAAATTTTTACTTCAATTCTTATAGTTTTACGTCAAGACTTTTTTATGTCAATTTTGAATGATAATTATTTTTATCCTTATTATTCTTTATTTAAAAGTAAAAATTTGAAAATCATTACATACTTTTAACCCGATAATATAAATAAAAATATTTATTTTTCATTAAAATTAAATTTTTTTCTTAATTAACTTATTACATAAACTTTTAAATATTTACGTTAAAATTTAAAATTTAGTTATTCCACATTTATAAGTTTTTACGTCAATTGTTATAGTTTTATTTCAAGGCTTATCTATGTGAATATTGAAATATAATTTTTTTTCATTATTATTCTTTATTTAAAAATTAAAATTTATATATTGTTATCCACTTTTAGCCCAAAAATATAAATTTAAATATTTTTTCACTAAAATTAGATTTTTTTACTTAATTGATTTGTTACGTTAACTCTTACAGATTTACGTTAAGATTTAAAATTTAGTTATTTTATCTTTATAAGTTTTTACGTCAATTGCTACAGTTATACATCAAAACTTAAAAATTAAAATTTATATATCGCTAAATACTTTTAGTTTAAGAATATAAATTTAAATATTTGTTTTTCACTAAAATTAAATTTTTTTCACTTAATTGACTTGTTATGTTAAATGTCACACGTTTATATTAAGATTTAAAATTTTGTTATTCTACCTTTATAAGTTTTTACGTCAATTCTCACAATTTAACATCAAGGCTTTTCTATATCAATTTTGAACTATAATTATTTTTATTTTATTATTCTTTATTTAAAAATTAAAATTTATATATTGTTAAACACTTTTAATTTGAATAAATATAAATGTTTATTTTTCGCTAAAATTAAATTTTTTAACTTAATTAACTTGTTATGTTACTTTTACACATTTATATTAAGATTTAAAATTTAGTTATTCCACTTTTATAAGTTTTTACGTCAATTATTACAGTTTTAGTCAAGATTTATCTATGTCAATTTTGAACTATAATTATCTTTATTATTAATATTTTTATTTAAAAAATAAAATTTGTATATCATTAAACAATTGTAATTTGAGAATATAAATTTAAATATTTATTTTTTATTAAAATTAATTTTTTTAAATGACTTGTTACGTTAACTTTTACACATTTACATTAAGATTTTCAATTTAGTTATTCTACTTTTACGAGTTTTTTTGTCAGTTCTTATTTTTTTTACGTTAAGGATTTTTAATCATAACTTTGAAAAACTTGATGTCTAGATTTTTTAATGACAATTTTAAATTACATGTGTTTTTATTTTTATTATTATACATTTTTAATTTTGACTTTCTGATTTATTATAATGAAAATCTTGTTTATAATATGAAATTTCAACCATTAAATAAAAGAAATGTAAATAAATGATTTTTATTAATAAGGCATGAAAAGAGTCCATCAAAGAGTCCATCAAAGAGAAGATTTTTTATTTAACAGTTGAATTGGTTTACCAGTTTTTTTATGGATTTTAAATCAATGACTGTAATTTAATCTCATACATCTGATGATCTTTATTAATTGACCTTACAGTAAGGTAAAAAATGATGACCTTATTCTAGAATTTGCCTGTTTCTATTGTTAAGGTTTTTTTTGAGGTTTTAAAAAAACTATTAATGTTATTTTAATTTTTTACTATTATAGTCTTCTTTTTAAGCTTCCCTTTTTATTAATTTCTTTCTTTCTTTCTTTCTTTCTTTCTTCCAATTTAACCTCTCCGTTCTCTCGTTCTCTCTTTTGTTGTTCCCTTCTTTTCTTTGGAAGAAGGAATATGTTATTACTTGACCAAACGAGTGAAACAAATGCCCATTACATCGTTTGCCAGTAACTTTCTCACATTAACTGGTGAACTATTATATACTACAAAGTTTTCCTTAATACAAAAAACCTTTTGAGCCATGTGATTAGCTTCTTTATTATCCTCCTTTTAAATATGTCAAAACTACACCTCCCATGGCCTCTTGAGTAACATAGTAATGGCTTGAATCAAATCATAGTTAGCACATGGATGGTGCAATTGAGAAGAGATTGTTTGTGCAACAAGTTTGCTATCCACTTATAAGTTTATGTGTCAAAAACTAGCATCTCATATGCATATTTGAGTCCTCTGTATACACCCCAAAGTTCTACATAAAAAGTTGAGCATTTTTGGAGTCTCAAGGCATAACCACCTATTGTTCAATTTTTTACCCACGTAAGAATGCATATCGTAAAAATAATATAGTGATGAGTAAAGTGTCGATTTCACAGAATTGAATTAATTCTTACTATTAATGACTAAAATTATCATACCTTTATCTTATCCAAACAATTAAAATTAAAAATTAAAACTAATCTAAAATTTATTAACCAGTTTATTAAATTTGAATGACTAACAGACCTAAGATTATAATGTCATTTAATACTTCATCTAATTATTGCCTCTCTCTCTTAACTTAGTTTAATGGATTAAGTTGCTAATCTAGAATCCTAAATTATTTATAAGTCTCTGTCGAGTTTCTCATAAAAATACATCTCTCAATTAATTTACTATATGTCTATACAAATTAAATTGAAGAAAGATTCATTAAATTTGTGCTCTAATTTTGGCTACGTATGGTTTATAGGTGTATGTCTACTCTATATACAAATCAAACCATGTAATCAATTAAGAGCATTCGATTATATGCTATTTTATTCAAGGTTTACCTAAATTTCCTTTGTTAAGGTTTAACCTAGGCTTCTAATTCAATCTAATTGGTGATCAGGCAATTAAAAGCATTAAGAATAGAATAAAATAAACAACTTAAATCTATCAAACATAAGTAAAAGAGAGATAAATAAATCATGCTACATATTGAGTTCAATCATAATCTTAGATAAATAATTTAGCTCATCATCAAGCACACATCATCATCAAAATAAGTCTAAACGTTGAAACTAAACTAAGAAAAATAAAGAATAAAGAAACTCCAAGAGTGAAACTCTTTATTCCAAATCTTCTTGAATCTTTCAATTTCTTTTCAGCTTCAAGGAGACTTTTTTTTCAACAATTTTGTGGCTTGAATCGCAAATCTCAATTTAGTGTTTTTTCTTTTCCTCCCTAAAAGTCCTCTGAAAGGTTAAATTTATAAGACTTTGAAGTTAGGCTAAGTTGGGTGAAGAAAGAAGTCAATTTCAGTTAGGATTTCCTCATCAGACTATGTGGGCAACAACTTTGCCTAATTAATTAATAAAAATCATAATTGCTCTAGGATTACTACAGTACATCAACTTCAACAAGATTTTTGAACACCTTCTAGGATGAACTGGATGCAGTTTTAACATAAAAGTTGTAGCCTTTTCTCTTATCTTTCCAATAGTTAAGAATAATCTCATTTGGAGCTTTATAGAGAGAGTTATGACTGAAATACCAAAACATGTGTAGTGCAAGTTTGCCTCTTGAAATTGCTCTCTTTCTTTCATTAAAATTCTTCTTTAATCAACACTTACAAAAGCACAAATAAATAGTAACAACCTATCTTAACCAAATTAACACCAAATTAAGCATAAAATTAACTAACATTAGATTAAGTTTTTTATAAACAAACTAAAATTAGATTGACTCACCTAAAATTACTAATTTAAAATAATTAAATAAAACGTACTAAGTTTTTTGTATTACTACAAGAACTAAACTAAATTACTATCAAAACTAAGCCTAAAGATATAGAGTTATCACCACCCATCCATTGTCTAGCTGAGTCTCTTAGTACTACTTTTGTCGTTGATTGGTTGAAGGATTTCCAATCTGCACCATCAGAATTCAATTAAATCCAGTTCGCATGTGGAGCTTTCCAAGCTATCAGAACCTGTTCTTGCATACTAGAGTTAAAGTCTCCCATTTTCAAAACTCAACAAACAAGAATTGTGAATGGCAAAGACTAGATTATAAATTTGGGGTAGTTTCCCTTCAACATTGCAAGTAGCATTCTCAAAAACAAATGAATTCCCCTATTTCCAAGAAAGCCAACAAGTTAAACCAAAGATTATAGCCTATAATACTCCATTATTCTTAGCCATTGTCTTATTTAAATTTGATAAAGACAATTTGAAATGGGAATATTAAAAAATGCTTCAACGTACCTAGTGGTAGTACAGTATCTAAGGACATAAAGAATCAATTCATCCTCTATATGGCATTACAGACATATCGAGTCATTAGAAAGATGTTTACCATATATTTCCTTCTCGGTCAGTATTTGGTCACGCAAATGTTGTATTATGAACATGCGAATTCTTTCAGGCCCTTGCCATTTCCATGCTAGATGCCAAATACCTGAATTACTGCTTGAGTTTAGATTTTCCATCTCACATAAATACTCATATGCCAAAGAGGCAATGAAATTTCTAGAAAATTGTTAGTCCTAAAAAGTGTGCTAGAGGGGATGAATGGCACTTTTCAAGTAATATCAAAATTAATGACAGCTTTAACTGATTAATAACTTTCTATTTTCAAGCACCTTCACGCACTGTTTTTGGCTAGCCTCATTTCAATCGATTAATGCTCCCTTTAACTAATTAAAGCTTTTCTTTGTATATCTTTAACTAATAAAAATGGGCTTCAACCAATTAAGAAGTCTTTAACTTTAAATCTCTTAGTTTAGTGCCTTGGACGATCATCAATATTTTGAATTTGAATTTTTGTGCTTCTTAACGCTTTAGCTTTAACTTTAACCTTTAACAAGTTAACTCTTTTCTTTAATTGATTAAAAGGCTTCTGTTTTGCATGCAGCACTCGCTTAACTGATTATATCTTGTGTTAACCAGCTAAGACCTTTTTGTCTGTCCTTGGTGTAGTGCCATGAATGGCTTTAATTTACCAAGGATTTGTGTTAATCGATTAAGACTGATCTATCTTCATTAAAGCTCTTTCTTTGCTTGTTTAACCAATTAACCCATCTTACAACTAAACAAGCATCTTGACTTGCTTTCAAATAGTAAATATATTAATGAATTTAAGCTTTTTCCTGCATGCTTAAATAATATGTTAGACACTAATGAATGAGAATGTTTTGTTATCATAAAAAACACATGGGGTCAACATTCTCTCTCTCTCTCTCTCTTATTTTTGATGATAACAAAACACTCATAGATTAAGAGTGCAATGTCTATGTTCAATAGTAATGCTTTAAATCTTTATGCATAATGAGTTGCTCCTTTCAGTTAATGCATCTAGTTTTCTTTAAAGATTTGTAATAATATATTTATAACACCCATAGTGGCTAAATAAGATATATAATATCCATAATAGCTAAGTAAGATATATTAAATATGTATAATAACTAACACATAATATTCAACAAAACCATAACTAAGCATCACACACATAAATTAAACATGAAGGCCTATCAAACCCTATTTAACTTAGTCTTTGTTCTTCCTTCTTTTGTCATCATTAAAAATGATATTCAAAACTCCCTTTTAATGAGTGCATCTAGATTTTCCTTTAATCTTTAAATCAAACTTTAATGAATGGAAATCATAAGCACTCATATGCCTAAGTCATATAAGCTTATAAATATAGTTTAATAACTTCAAGAGTCAAGTTTGTAACTAAATAAGAACAAAAGTATGGGAGTTAAATCATTTTAAGAACTTGTTAAGGATCACTTAAATAATGTTCAAGCAAATTTGATCATTTTGTCATAATCAAAACTGTATTAATTTTAAAGCTAACAATCTCCCTTTTTTTGATATGACAAAACTATGAGTAGAATTTGTATTTGAAATGATTTTAAAATCTCTCCTTCAAGATATGCATAAAATTAAATGTGCTCATAAACCTTTTCCCCATTTTCGTTATATCAAAAAAGGTTAAGAAGAGTGAGCACAAACACTTAAGCTTAAGAAATAATGCTTAGCAAAATCCATCAAGAATATAAGCATTAACACCACAAATATGTAACTATAAAGTCACCAAGTCATCATATATATGCACTTACTATCCTCAACCAAATCATTGAGAAATATACCTATGAAGCACATTCAAGTATTAATTCATTAAGAGAGTCATCAATAAGAAAGCCACATGTATATGTATCTATAAGGGAAATGTGGACATAACAATTATGAAGCTCAAGAAAGGTAAACATAGAGATGTTCAACAAGTACATAAGCCATATTTCACCTCCAATACCAAGTGTAAAAAGCTCAATATACCAATTGATATATATAAGTAAAATCTCTCCCTTTGTAAAAGCACAAGATCAATTATGAGAGATGGAATCATTTCAAGAGTATGTTTGACCTAACTTTTTTTTTTTAAACTTAAAAACTATTATAAAGCTCTTATGAAACATAATAGCTTTTAAAATTAAGCTAAAGTTGTTTAGCAAATTTACTTTTTATAATCTCTTTTTTATAAATAAGCTGTTTGACAAAACAACTTATATAAATTTTAATTTTGGTTAAAATTACCATAAAAGGTATTTAACAAATAACTTTTTATTAATCATGAATTTCCTTATTCAAAATAAAAAAATTCATTTTATTTTTTGTCTATTTAAAATAAAATTTTGAAAATAGAAAAAAATTTTATATAACATAAAATTTATAATTAATAATAAATCATAAAAAAAGAGTTTCACAAATAATTTATAAGTAACACATAATTCATAAGTAACCCATAAATTAATCATTGACGTATTTGACTAATTATTTTAATCATAATCAACAAATATTATATCCATCATCAAGAAGTTAAGAATAAATAAACAACACATAATTATCGTATCAAACAATAAACTAAGAAATATCAACCAATAAAGAGAGTTTTCAAAGTCACAAAAAAAACAATAGAAAATAAAATGAAAAACAAAATAGAAAGAAAAAGAAGAAATAATACCTGAATGTAGTTTTAAATTTTGAAAAAAAAATTTTTCTTAATTTTTGTAAGAACAAAGAAAAAAACCTTAGAATGATGATTTGTAGAAAGGGAGAGAAGAAAAGGAGATTGATAAGGAGAGAGGGCAGGGGTATTTTTTGAGAAAGGATTTTTTTGAGAAAAAAATAGCTCTCCTAATAAGCTAGGATGTTTTTTTCAAAAGAAAAAAAAAAGAGAAAGCTCCCAATTTGAGCTTTTTTTGAGTTCTTTTTTTTTTTTTAGATTTTGTTCTTTAACAAAAAGCTATTGTTTTTAAGAGCTTCTCACAAAATCTTGTTTGGCCCAACTTTTTCTTTTAAGTTGTAGATAAGTTAAAAATAAGTTAGGCCAAACGGGCACTAAAGCTCATTATATCAATGGGTAAAGCACTAGTAAAGACTTTTTTTATCATTAAGCATTCCAAGCGTTTTTATTTCTTACTATTTCATCCTTGATAAAATATTATTATTTTTATTGCTTTAATATTATTTCTCGTGTATGGAATATTCTATTTCAAAATATTCCTTTCAACCATCACCACTCTTTGGCACTTAAATTAATGTCAATTGACCCTCGTCCTATCGATAAGGTCGTATTAACTTCTATACAAAGGTATAAGGTGTTACAGTCTCCCCCACTTAAAAAGAATTCATCCTTGAATGCACTATAATTATTCTCACTTAGAACCTTTCAATCATCATAGACAAAAATAAAATTTTGTCTCTCTTACTCACTTTCTCCAATTACTCAGTTTGTAATATTATCACCATTTATTCTCCATCCATTGCACTATTTCCTGATGGAGAATCTACTATATCTATGTCTTACAACTTCATTAATTCTTACATCACAATCGTATCAATCCATCTTGTAGGGCTTAACCGTACTATAGATTCCAATTTCATGATGTCATTTCTTAAATTATTGCTCCAAAATTCTTCCATATCAACATAACTCAATTTTTGATGGAATCTCCTATCATTGTATCATCTATACAACTCATCAAACATATTGAGTTCAAATCTCAAAACACTATGAATAATCCTTCACTTTAGTTGGTCACATAATCAACTCCATATATGTATATATACACATACATTTAAATGTTGACATTTATCACTATGTGGAGGAATCTTTGTGTCAAATGCATTCGGACTAAATTTCCTTTTATTCATTCCAATCCATAACCAAGATTCAATACCATATTCTCATAGTTAATGTTTCCCTTTTAACTTTTCTCAATTTCAACATTTCTAATTTACCTTTCCATTTCATTCCCAAAAATCATATTTAATCTATGAACATTGGGGTATAATCAATTCTATATTACTCTTTGGATGTTTAGGTTACCATTCAACTTACATCCTATCATACATTATCTCTTATGTAATCCATACGGATTCCCATTATGCTTATGCATAACTTCACATTATTTACATGCCTATACTTTTTTTTTTATCATTTCGAATCATATGCCTAAGTTTCAGTGTACTATATACATCCTTTTTCATTACAATGTCATTAACCACATCTCAATAGCCAAATACCATTTTCATTAAATTGCAATATGGTATTTATGTATGCTTTATAATTTTATTGATCTTTCAAGATTCATTTTTACTTGATCATTGCATCTTATGCAATACCACAATTCCTAAAAGTCAATTTATTTCGCAATTATCTTTCATACATTTAACATATATATTATATCCTCATTGCATTTCAATATTAATTAGTCACTTAAGACTTAGACTTATTTGAATCATGAATGCCTCATGCATTTTTGAATTCCAATTTCCATAGTACATTTGGAGGTTTTTTTTTATTAACCGACTTCATTATTGCAATTAACTTCAATCATCCTTTGTACCGTTCCTTTATACCAATTTGTCATTATTTTCCTTCTAGCATCTACACAATCAATGCTTGTAATTGCAAGACTTAAAACACAATTCTATTTAAGTATTTCTCAATGTCAGTGCAAGTATCCACTTTCAAACTTACACCTTTCTTTTGGTAACTATACAATTTAATGCTTGTTTTCACAAGATTCATAACAGGATTCCTCTTGAGTATTTCCTTGTAATTACCTACCTTAAGCTTATGTCTCACAACATATGACCACATAACCCATGGTTTAGCCATTAGGCTCCTTAGCAAGTTCCAAATACCACATTACATCAATGTGCATATAAAACATTCCAAGGTAATATTAACCATCATTTTTGCCACATATAGTTTGGTACATCCTTTTCAAACCTTTGATTCATTTCCAAACACTTAATTACTTATTTGTTCTTTAACCTTTCAAGCACATTCATTCCAAAAAGAGTGCACTTATTCTCCAAGATATTTAAATGCATACTCATCTATTCATACCTCAATTTATATTCATAGGTTTCTAGTATGCCACATAGTTGGCGTTGTCTTGTTACAAATCTTTTTCTTTTAACTATGTCAAGATAAAATTTGTAAATCCTCATAGCAATGTTTTAGCTATATTAGCTCATTTGTTATGCCAACCTTATAATTCTTCGTTCACAGTTCCTTCACCTAGTATTGGCATTACTTTATTAATGTCTCATACTTTCATTTAAATCTTCACTCATTCTTTCCTTAGCCTTGGACAAGGCTTTATCTCTTGTCTCCTTTATTTCTTAGGATTTGACTTTAGTCAACATAGTGTTCATCTTAATACTTCACATTGTAGCTTATCTCAATGTAGCCATCTCAAGAATTTCCAAATTCACTTTTAATTACATGCCAATCTATAAGGCAATAAGGAAGCCCTTCAATTTATTCATATAAACATTCTCTAAAACACTTAAAACTCTAAATAACAAAGCTTAATATCAAGACCAATGACCATAATTTGGCTTGTAAGTTCATCATCATGCCACATTATTGAGCCACTCACATCTCGCTCTTAGCCATGAGTTTACTAGAAATGAGGTGTTCTCAGTGCTACAACACTGGACAGTTAACACTGTGCAGTTGCTGGAAATGGGGTGGTTTCAACACTTCAACATTGAAGAGTTAGCGCTGTGGCACTGTGGCTGCTGGAAATTTCTTTATCAAAGAAATTCTTCTACCTTTAAGGTTACTATATGGATCATGCTCAACCATTTGGCTTTCTTTTAAGCCCATACCACAATTTGCATAACCATATGTATCTTCTCTTTTGCTTATCATATGCACTAG
>NW_018397257.1:625855-633942 GCF_002168275.2 Theobroma umbraticum | reverse complement strand
TATTTTCAAACTCATATTATCCTTTAACACTTATAATCAATCAATAAGTCCCTCATTAGGACATCCTTTCCATATTATGCAATGAATTCACAATATATGCACATATATATAACACCACACACATAATTATCCACCATTTATAGCATCCCACAATTCTCCTATCTATAACTAATTGTCTTTCTTGTCTTGTAACTCAAATAGATTATTGACTTTCAGTACAAACAACCATGAAAATAATTCATTTTTATCCACACTTTATATTCACAATCCTTATTAAGTTAAGAATTCATCTTTCCTTAGTTCCATAATTTACCTCCGATAATTTATATTTGTGTCAAATTATCATTTTATAATGTCATGGCACCCTATGCCTCAATTCTTACATTTATCATACTCCACAAGAATCAATTAAAAGATTTACATACTTCTACCAATGCTAATCCAAATCAACAATGCATGAAAATTCCAAATACTCAACAAATCATTAGATTAGCTACTACATAACTTATTGAAACCACATGAAATCAACCATGTTTCAAATCCTCCAAACACATAAATCACAACTACAATTCAATCCAACTAAATCAATGTAGTCTCATAATCATACTAGTTTCAAATAAACTATTTGACTTAACTAAGAACTATCACTATCTGGACTCGTACTCATCAACGGATCATATTCTAGATCATCCTCGGCCTCTTAAGGATCCTCCTCATCTTCACCATTCTCACCTTGCTGTTCATTCACATAATCTTCCCTTCTAATGGGTGTAGCACCTCTCCCACAACCAAGAGAAAAATCTTGAATAGTAGATACTTTCCTTGGATGATAGGTTCTGATGGCTACTTCTTCCACTTCCTCCTTGTCCTTTTTTTAAGATCATTCATAGTATTTGCCATCCTTTTAAGGTTTTCCTAGCTCTTAAATATTATTTCAACTCCTGGGGGAATCTATCCAATAGCAACTTAGGACAGGTTGCTTCCTTGGCTTTCACACTCTTGAACATAACGACTCCCAGCAGTGGAATCTATTGATCCCTCTTCAGTATTATGGGAATTATTCCCTTTCTCCTCACTGCTGCCCACGTTGTGTCACAAGAGGACCTCAAAAACCTGTACACAACCATGTGTTAATTCTTAACCTTTTACGTACCAAGACAAGGTAGGTTTCTAGATGAATAAGAGTTTATGTAGCCTCATTCCCTTGATTCGTATTGTGCACTCACAATCCAAGGATAAGACTCTCCTCTAACTTTAACAACTTTGCTGACAGATATAAGAAATCCTAAGACTTAACTAAACCTAGGGCTCTAATACCAAGTTTGTAATGACCGCTTCTCGATCGCTCTAGACGTCTGAGTCTTGCGGGAGAACTTGCCAAGTCCTAAACAAGCCTTAATTGAAACTTTTGTTGATACAATAAATTCATTCCACCTATCTATATAATTGCTTTGAATCGTATAACTCTTTGTAATATAATTTGATCAAAAAGTCGTAATAAATAGTCTTAACCTATATTCCTCATAGTTGTAAAAGAATAATACATTAAAGTTTATATTCCCAAACTGTACATTTCTGTTGAGACTAGTGTCCATTTACAATAACAAAATACACTACGAACGATTCACCCTCTAGCAGCGGAGTGACTCGGAATGAAGTGCTATGAAATGCCTTTACCTATCCGCAGTAGACAATAAGTGCCAATGAATATACGCTAAGCTGATCACTAATCTGCAAAAAAGGAAATAAGAGAGTGAGTCTCACAGACTTAGTGATCATCGGCTCTATGAATAGGGCGTAGATGGGAAACAAGCTTAGAGCAGATAATTTGAAAGATAAAATCAGAGTATAAAATCATAACCTTGTAAAACCAAATAACAAATAATGTGTTTGTGCCTTGTAAAATTAATGCTGTAAAATATAGTGCAATATTTTCCTTGGAAAATAATGCTTAAATCAAAGCGTAGTAAAATAAAATTTCAATCATCGAAATCATATAATTACTTCAAAAATATCAATAGCCGTATAAAAGCACGCATGCTCCCAAAATGTGTGGCATGTAAATATAATCATGGACATCCACATATATTAACTCAAGATCAACATATAAAGTACTAAAAGCTTTCAATTAAATAAGGGAGCTGCGAAAAAACATTATCTCTCCACCATGCAAACGAGTATGAGTTTATAAACTCTCAAGGCTCTTGAGTAGGTAATCATATATAATCAACATGTGGACCCTCTTCCACGTAATAACAATCCGAGAAGCCTTCCTCCATCAGATTCCCATAGCTATGGCAGTCTCGACGATGTTGGCAGATATAAGAGAAATCATGTGGTCGCACCCACATATATCAACTCGTAGCCTTGCCACGTATAATCACAAATCGTGGCCTAGCCACATCTAATAACCCGTTGGTGACCCAAAGGTTCTCTAACTAGAGCTCACTTGTGCACAAGGCTCACACTATTCTGATTTAACATTCGGTCTGCTCTTTATGCTCTTGGTTTGTCAAAATCATTTTCAAAACCAAATCAAGGTTTCCAAGAGTTTTTCCATAAATAATTTGAAAACAAGGTTTGGTAACCTTTCAAAATTGCTTTTCACATTAAAATGCATGGTGCAAACATTTGCATAAAGTTCGGACTAATTAGCTCAAAAGAAATCAAATTTAAACCATTTATCAAGTGCAATAAACTATGCACACTTCATAAAGATTCAACACATGGTTTTGATGTAAAACATTGCAAAAGCGCTTGTCTCCCGGTTTCTAAAACACTTTACATATATATATATATATATATATATATATAGTCTACACAAACAACTTCCAAATCACTTTGCATCTACAATTGCCTATGGTTTCTACCAGCTCATGCTTTCCACAAAAGTAGTCTATAAATTATTCCAAACCAAGTATTCAAATCACAATTCACTTATCAAATCACTTATCATTTCCTAGCAACTCATGCTTTCTACAAAGATGTTGAATAAATCATTGACAAGTTACTATACATAGAACATTATATAGTATGGAATCTTTTAAAATAGACACCCTTTATTTACCTTACAATGGAGGGATTTTACTTTGCCACTTATTTGGTTACGTTTCAATTTATATTAGCTTGCCAGTCACCCATTTCTTCTTCTAATTAATCACCGCGGTAATCCTTTTTCACTTGCACACTTCCTAGTAATAAACCAAGCTTAATATACTTAGTATTTATCATTCCAATTCAGCTTACATTTGCTGCCTTATGTACCAAATTCTTAGTTCCTTTCATTTTCAAGAACTATTCACATTTCAAATAATTATTTTTTACTATACTCGACCGGGCACATGATTTCCAATTTCATGCATATACACAATTATATATGGGCAGCATCTTAACCAATAATCCTTCATCAATATCTACATTATTCATCTTTATTCTTATAAATACTCTAAAAGGCAATCTTAACATTTCTAACTAGCTCATGCATTTTTAGATCTTTTCAACAATCATTATTCCTCACAATGTGGTTTTCAAGTTTTCAATCAACACAACAATAGCCATTTTCTCAAAATCTTCTAACTACACTTAAAGCATTATTCATTTTTACCTTAGCTAAATGCAAGTAATAAATCACAATGTAAAAAAATTAAAAACAAGACATAATATTTTTATAGTGATTTGACTTCCTTTAATGCCTACATCCACTCTCTTGGAACACCTAGGAATTTCAAATCCATTAAAGACAATGAGCATTTTACAAGATAAAGTGAACCCTCATAATAACTTTTTCACAAGATTAAGCGAAACCCTTATAATAGCTTTTTAATGAGATATAGTGAAACCCTTTTAATAGCTTTTTCATGGGATTAAGTGAAACCTTTCAACAATGGATTTTCATTGGCTTTACCACAAGCCCATAAATATTTTTTCAACATTAAGCTATAACCTTTATAATGGAGTACAAAGATTAACAACAAAATACCTCTACAAAGGCTGGGAGTTAAGAGTTTAAGCTTGAGTGTAGTGAAAGAAGAAATTTTAGCTTCAATGAAGCAAACATAGAATTTTTGTAAGCTTGGTGGAAAACTAAAGCGATGCTAAAGAGTGAGGATAAGCTTTTTGGAGGTTTCTCGAGGGTTTGAAACTTTGTCTCAAGTCTTCTCTTTTTTTTTTCAAATGACTAAAGGGAATTTATTTATACTACTATGAAGTTTGGAACCATTAGACACAACTTTGAATCAAATCTGACCATTGCTAAAGTTTATGTTATCATGTTTTTAGACTTTAAGTTTAGTTAAGTTATTCATCATTTAATTTTCTACATATTTAAAGATTTTGAACTAGAGTTAGTTATGCCAATTTCTGTGAATGAAAATTAGTTATCTTATTATCTTTTGCTCTTAGTAAATATGAATATTATTTGTGTATCATGTTGAACTCTTATGTTAAGCATCATAGTAGGATGAGATTTTTCATAATTTGAGCACTTTATCTCTTGCTTTGAATTATTGTGTGCATTTAGCGAAGATTTATGTGATTGTAAATTTTTGAATAATGTCTTGAGTTTTAGAATCTATTTGAGTTTTTCTCAAGGTGAAATCCTATGTTATACTTAGTTAAGGAAATAACTTATGTTATCTTTGGACTGATTGAGACTTTCAAGCCTCCTTGCTTTATATTTATCCCTAGAATAGCCCTTTAAGCCTAATTTAACCTTTTCTTTATTTAAACACTTAATTATTGGCCTAGATCTTTGTATAAAAAGTTTCAATTTTTGCATCCTTCATTCCTAAATGCATAAGTAAATTTAAGAGGTGTAATGAGCTAGATAGTGAAAAAGGTAGTAAAAATAAAAAATGATTAAAAGCTCAAAGCATGATTGTATTCATCTCATTACCCAATAAAAAAAAATAAGTTTAGGGGTGTGATATTGAGAAAAAGAAAAAAGGAAAAGGGAAGAAAAGGAAGAAAAAGAATGAAGTGTTGAATAAAAGAAAATTTTGATGAAAAGGCGTATTCTTGGTAAAGAAAAATAAAGCGCTAAATAAGTCTTATAATGACTATGTGCTTAGGGTGATTTGAAACACATATTATCCCATATCCTACCTTGTCCCTAACCATTTGTTAGAAGCTAAATAAAGTCCTAAGGATCTTTGATTAAGTGTTGGTCTGCATTAGTGGATAGAGAAATGAAAAACAAACATATGAAACTCTAGGCTAATTTGAATTTTGCATAAGCATAAATTTATTCGGATAGTATAATGTTCATTGTAAGAGATTGCACATGCATGATGTGTGCATCAAACACATATATTTAAGGGGAGATCAAATACCTAATGAGGCTAAGTAAGACTAAATTTACGATTCAATTTTGGTGTTTTTAGTTGTTTTATTAGTTTAGTAAATTTTATGTTTAAATGTTTATTTTAAGTTAATAATATTAGTTTTATGTTATTTATATTTATTTTTATGTTTTTGTAGGAGTAGGATAAAAAATAACTTCAATTGGTGAGGAAAGGTGCATAATAGACTCGTGCTCTGTTTGCACTTGTTTATATTTTTTGAGCATATCTCCCATTACAGAAATCCAAATGATATGATTCTTTGACGATTAGAAAGCTAAGAAGAAGCACTATAATTTAGTGTTTACCACTTTATCTAGTTTTGTAACACCCTATTTTCTCGAATAGGAGTCAACCAAACCCAATTGATCAGACAAAGGGTCAATTGATGAAAATCTAAGTTCCAAAGAGCGGTAAAGGGTGAAAAGAATATTTTGAAATAAAATATTTTGTATGTGATAAACTAATAATTAAATAATAATATTGTTATCAAGGATGAATTAGCAGGTTAAAAGGTGACTTGAAAGTGAACTGGGGTAAAGTAAGACACTTTGGGTCCCGAGGAGACAAGTGGAGAATTTTGAAATAAAATAATATTAAAATATTAATATTTTAATTATTATTGAGATTAGTCATGGAGGAGGATTATATGACTAATCTAAGTGGGGGAGATGAAGTAAGAAAGAATTTTGAAAAAAAATGAAGTTAGTGAGGCCCGCATGCCTTTATTAAATAGAGCACGAGTGGGTAAGTATATATTTAAGTATTATGGTGACACCTTGATGGGGTGTAAACCTTATATTATATTTGTACACATGTAAAGGAAGGAAACTGAAAGGAAATTAGAAATAAAGAAGTGTTGAAAGGACCGAATCATAAAGCATGAAAGTTTGGAGGGTCATATGGTAAATAAAGAAAAGTTTGAGGACTTAAGTGCAATTTTCAATATTTGAAGTTAAATGAGAATTTACTAACGAAGGAAAGTTAGATTAGGTGGAATATGAGATGTACATGTGAAACTAACTATTGCATGCAAATTATTTATACGAAAAGGAGAAGTTAGTGGGGAACATATAGGACCCCCACCATGTGAAGTAAAAGAAAGAATAAGATTAAAGTTTATTTGCATGTAATGTGATTGGTGTATTTGGTGGTCAAATGAAGAAAGAAGAAAGTGGGTTACATGTGATTTTAATGGTGTAACAAATGGCCAATTAAAATATAAAGGAAAGTTGTGCATGAAATGTAATTGGAAGAAATAGGTGGCAAAGGAAATAAAAATAAAGGTAAGAAAATGAGGTGGCGGATGGAAGGCAATTAGGATAGATTTTGGACCAATGAGCAAAAGAGACAATTTGTGCATGAAATGTGAGTAGGGAGTGTCTATTTTAAAATCTTCTTAATTATATATATATATATATATAAATATGTGTTGATTTATGTTAAATGCAAATTTATGGAAAGCATGAGTTGGTAGAAATGCTAAGAAATTGTGGATGTTATGACTTGAAAATGGCTTTGAATATATATAAGCTCTCTCTATATATACATATATGTAAAGGTTTTTGAAATCGGGAAACAAGCTTTTTAATATGATTTATGTCAAGTATGTGCCTTATAGTTTGTGTGATGTGCATTCACGATTGAAACACATATTCACCATGCTAAATGATTGTTTTCAACCTCAAGCAGAGAGTTTATATTTTAAAGTCTTATAAGGGAATTTATCTTGTTACTACGTGAATATTTTGGAAATGATTTTGAGATGAACTTTTGAGAACCCTACTATATTTTTAAATGGTTTCATCAAATAAGGAGATTCGAGAGTAGGTTGATTGTCACTTCGGTTAAGTGTGACCCTTGTGCACAAGTGAACCGTAGCTAGAGAATCTTTGAGTGATCGACGGGCTGTTAGACATGGCTGGGGCCATGGTCTGTGATTGTACATGGCTAGGCCACAAGTTGTGATATGCGGTTACAACCGCTTGATTTCTCCGATGTCGGCCAACATCGTTGAGACCGCCATGGCATGTGGGGTTTCGGTGGATTGGAGCTCTTAGATGTTATTACGTGGAAGCAGGTCCATGCGTTCCTTATTTCTATTCTTACTTGAGAGTGATATCTTTTTGGGTTTTTACACACAGTTTTTTGCATGGTGAGAATTAACGGTTTTCCCGCAGCTCCTTTACTTATACGATGACATTGGATTTAATTCCTCCCATACGAGGTGATTTATGAATTTGCATATAAACTTTGTTAATGTTGGATTTTACGGGAGCATGCGTGACGATATTAAATTACTTTAAGCCAGTTGCTAAATGATTTCGACGGTAGAAATCTTTACATGAATTGGTTTGATATTTGATTTAAACGACTATCTTGCATTAACTTACTGGTTTTACATATAAGGCATAAACCTCCCTCTTTGAGTTAATTTGTTTATACATATTCTCATATTTTTAATATTCAAATCTTCTGCCTTTAGCTTGTTTCCCATCTATGCCTTACTTACGGAGTTGATGATCACTGAGTCTGTGAGAGTCACCCCTTCATTTCCTTTTGCAAATAAGTAATCGATACAAGTGTATCGCTTAAGACATCGAGACTAGCTGCAACGTAGGTAATGGCATCTCTTAGACTTCCACTTCGAGTCGCTTTGCTGCTTAGAGGTCGTGTTGTGTCAAGTAGTCAGACATACAATGATAAATAGTTTGTGGAAATGTATTTGCTAAAACTACTCTTAAAGTA
>NW_018397257.1:624596-625689 GCF_002168275.2 Theobroma umbraticum | reverse complement strand
AATTCGAACCTAAAATCTCAAAGATCTAGCTACTTAAGCTCCCAAAGCTCCCAAAATGAGTCAAAATAACTCTATATAATAGAGTTATTACACCCCCAAACTTAAGATTTTTCTAGTCCTCGAGCAAAACATAAAACAAATTGCAATAACGTAAACATGAAAACATTTAACTAGACTTCAATTGCACCATTTCATTAATTACCTTTATTCCTCAAGTTAATCCATATTCATAACTCTAGGCAACACATAGATATTATTCAAGTTCATGTCTCAATTCAAATGTAAACTCATCATTAAGTGAAATTCCGTGTGTGTGTGTAATCTCTTCACTTAGAATATTGTACAATCAGGATAAATTTATATTCATGCAAAATTCAAATTAGTAATTATAATTAACTCCATAAGTTTGCTTTTCATCCCTCTCTCCACTAATGTAGGCTAACACTATGTTAAAGATCAACAGGACTTTAATTAGCTTGTAATGTATGGTTAGGGTTAAGGTTGGATATGGGATAATGTATAGCTTAAATCACCCTAAGCACATAGTCAATCTAGATGCTATTCAGAGCTTTATTTTCCTTCACTTAGTATACCCTTTCTCCATCAAAATTTTTCTTTTGTTCAACACTTCATTCTTTCTTTCCCTTTTTTCTTTTTCTCAATTTCACACCCCCCAAACTTATTTCTTTTATTGGGTAATGAGATGATTACAATCAATTTTTGAACTTTTTCATCATTTTTTTTTTATCTTGACTACTCTTTCACTATGTGGCTCATAACACATTCTAAATTGACTTATGCACTTAGGAATGAGGAGGTGCAAGAAGTGTTGAAAATATTAATATAAGGGTCTAGGCTAAAAATTAAGTGTTCAAACAAAGAAAAGATGTCATTAGGCTCAATGGGGGAAACTGAGGATAATTTATGTAAAGGAAGGCTACAAAAGGCTCAATCGGTCCCAAAAATGCTATAATCATCTCCTTAACTAAGTATAGTCTAGGATTTCGCCTCGAGAGTGAATCAAACAAATTCTAGAACATAATATATAATTCAAAAATTTGCATTCACATAAACCTTTTCTAAATATATACAA
>NW_018397257.1:624000-624135 GCF_002168275.2 Theobroma umbraticum | reverse complement strand
AAAATATCTTGGGTTGCCTCCCAAGAAGTGCTTCATTTATAGTCTTCGGCTAGATTGACTCGGACTCTAGGCCATGTCAAACAAGTGTATTGAGAATGTTTGACGATTAATTTTGCCTCCCCAATAATGCTTCAA
>NW_018397257.1:623790-623900 GCF_002168275.2 Theobroma umbraticum | reverse complement strand
ACCTAGGGGATAACATACAACATATTGTAATCTTCCTCTTTGTATCAACATGGCGCCTTTAGGTTTTCATCTTCGAATTGTAAAATAACTCCTAAACTAATCCTAATTCT
>NW_018397257.1:623565-623780 GCF_002168275.2 Theobroma umbraticum | reverse complement strand
GTAACTAATTACATTTTAGTAAAGAAACCTCGTGGTACATCCGAGGGGAGTTAAATGAGGAAAGAATTTTACAATCCCTGAAAATCAAGAGAAAGGCAGGGTGCGCAGACCCTATTTAATAATTAAATACCATGATAAAATTTAACCATACATCCACTATTATATTGGGTCTAGTCTATAATCATCCATATTCATCCATCCACATGAACATAAAA
>NW_018397257.1:623251-623368 GCF_002168275.2 Theobroma umbraticum | reverse complement strand
TGAATATAAATAACCTTTATCCATATTCTAATCTTATTAGGATAGGATTTATTATAAATTAAAACAATTTTAATTTCTTTTATCCAAATATTTAAGGTTATCCTTTACCAATCAGAT
>NW_018397257.1:623091-623241 GCF_002168275.2 Theobroma umbraticum | reverse complement strand
TTATGTCTTAAATCACCTAATCTCATTTGGTAATTTTAAGGCAATAAAATCTTCATTTATCCAATTATCAAATCCGAATTCCATAGCTAATATCACGGAGATATTCCTCTGATTTTAAATTGCCTATTTATTCTTAGACTCCCATAATAT
>NW_018397257.1:622501-622611 GCF_002168275.2 Theobroma umbraticum | reverse complement strand
ATTAGCATCAATTTTGGATGCCTTCTGCCTGCTGAAAACAAGCAAAACCGTGACTCAGTCTGCTGCTGGCAGCAGCAATTAGTCATGGTTTCAAGGCTTCATGCTCACGT
>NW_018397257.1:622270-622473 GCF_002168275.2 Theobroma umbraticum | reverse complement strand
AACATTTTCAAAGGACATCAACTTAACATCATTTCTGCAAATTTTGAGAATTTTCAGGACTCATTTGCTTGCTGAAATGACGCAAAAACCAAACCTGGACAGAATCAAAATCTGCCCTTAATACCCATGTCTCCATTCCTCCATGAACCCGAATTCCTTTGCTGATTTTTGTGCATGTTTTGCAAACTTTAATCTGAAAATTC
>NW_018397257.1:621905-622260 GCF_002168275.2 Theobroma umbraticum | reverse complement strand
AACATGTTTAATGCTCATTAATAAAAATATAAAATTTTACAAAATAAAATTGTTCAGAAATATAAAACAATTTCAAAATAGAATTATGTAAACTTGAACTCACCATTTGATACCTGAATTTTCACATCTATGTCAAACATAATATTAATAACAACAAGACATACCTTTGCATTAAAACAAGCTAAGGGAGGCTCTGATACCACTGCTAGGAACAGCATGATTACAGCATCAACGCAGCAGAATAAAAAAAATTGAAATAAAATAAAAAAATGCCTCCTATCTTTGGATCACCTTGGTTGTTCAATGCAAAGTTAAATACCACATAAAATAAAAAAATTTTACCTTTCCAAGTGAT
>NW_018397257.1:621596-621895 GCF_002168275.2 Theobroma umbraticum | reverse complement strand
AATGGATTCCTTTTGGTGACAAAATTTGAACAACTTTTGTGTGAAAGAATCCTAACCACTCAATCCCTTGGCCTCCAATGATGCACACACGATTGCAACGGATCCTTCCCAAGGGGAGAGCTTTATGCCACAGGCTTGTGCTAGCAAGTGGACAATGATTTGTCCTTTTTTCTTCTTTGATTTCCAGCAAATGAATAAAGGAGAAGTTCTCAAAATAAAATTAAACTTCTCAAGAGTGGTGGCACTTAAGAGAGAAAGAAATTTTTATTTTGTTTCCTTCCCCACCTCCAAAAAGAAAG
>NW_018397257.1:621469-621586 GCF_002168275.2 Theobroma umbraticum | reverse complement strand
ATGTGATATTTATATCTAGGTTTAACTTATCAAAATTTACAAAAAAAGTCCTTAATATTATAACAATTACAATATTTAACCAATACCTAATTAAATTCTTTTAATTAAGTCTTTAGT
>NW_018397257.1:612660-621369 GCF_002168275.2 Theobroma umbraticum | reverse complement strand
TAATTTAATTAATCAAATAAAACATGCATTCCAACTTAAACAAGTTGAATTCTAAGAAGCTAAGTGGAAAATCTATTTGGACATAGATATTTCAAGCTCCAATAAACTTAGAATTACTCTTAATCTCATTAAGATAATTCAAGCTTATTAACCACGAAATCACTCCACCACAGATTCATGGTTGCATTTTTCAATTAACTATAATCACAAGAGATGATTCAATATTTGATATTAATTATTAGTTGTCTAATTGCAAAGTTTATATTGTGAACCCTCATAACCATCCAATGACAAAAGGTGAAGTTACTATTTTATCCTTTATGTCAATTTTTTCCTTTAGTCTCAAATTTCATCCAATTAGTGATTCAATACTCTAGATCTAATCTTTTGAGTATCCAAATGTGATGAATAGCTAAGTCATCAATCCATTAGGCCCAAATTAATCACCAGGAGATGTTAATGCTATGAACTCCACTATTTGGATATATGTTCCCAAATGTTCAACTCGATTATAATCTTGACATAGAAAGTCTAGATCAATACTTTATGATGATCATGCTCTTAGTATTTCAAAAATTATAAGGAGATTAAATACAGGTCCACTATCCATCAGGAATTTGATTATACTATAAGTTAATGCATAAGTGTAAGATCAAGATTTAAGGAACAGTTAAACTTAAATTTGATTCTCACTTGATTCCAATTCATGTTATAGTGTTATTACTCAAAATCAACCATTTTGATGATTTGAGACTTATCCTTCCCTTGAAGTCAATCATATTTGTTACGTTGAAAGTAATTTGGACATTACAGCTTTAATACAATAAAGTGACTAACTTTATTATATTTTTGTGAACAATTTTTAAATTCAATTAAAATACATCTCTTCTATGCATGACTGTTCATACAAATGTATTTTAATATCTCAATAGAATTATGGGACCTTAATAACTTGATAATGAATGCTTACTCAAAACAAACTCTTCGTCTTATTATCAAAATGTACTTTCATTACAACTAAATTAAATCAAATTAAACATGAGAATATGCTTGCTTTCCAAGGCACCAAATTCTCATATTTCTAATAAATAGTATTGATAGATCTTGTGACTTTTAAGAGAAAGATAGAGACCATGGTCTCACCATAAGATAATCGCCTCGAATCATCTAGGGACCATCCAATAAAGCTTTAAGGTAGCCCCTCTCCTTAAAAATTTTCACTAAGTAATTTTTTGCATCCAAATCAACAACATTGAATTTTCCTTTCGGAGGCCACGAAGTCATAATTTGATCACATAAAAGGTTATATGAAAGCAAATGTCTTAAAAAATGAACAATGATTTATTTTTGCCATCTCTTTTCTGATTCTGGTTACTTTCAATCAGAAATTTTAATTGCCAAGACTCCATCAATCATCTCAAATTGAAAATCCTTTTAACCAGTCCTATAATTCCTCAATGAATCAGATACAGTTTTTGCATCATTCCTGTCTTTATTTTTTCCCTCATATTCTGAATCCATACTTGTATCCGAAAATAGATCTTTTCCATTAGATGATAATAGAACATCTTTGAAAGAGGGAATATGGTGAATCACCATTTAATCCCTTTTTGTAGCATTCACTCATAAACACATTTTTTTTGCCAATCCTATCATCTAAGATCGCAAGTGAGAATTCTTATGGATGTAAATGGATTGTTGTTATACGGGGCATCCACAGGTACCCAACCCAATAACAAAGGGTTCGGGTACCTTGTATTTGGTTATGGGATGAATTTGGATAATTCTTTTAATGCCCAACTCGATTTGGAGTATCACCCTTAGGATACCTTAAACTCGCACCCAATTATGAATATATATTAATACTATATATAATGTTTCAAAAATTTGTAATTTTTGAAATTCAAACCTTTATCCTCTTTACTTTTAACACAATCTTTGACATCTATCAAACTTCCTTTTTCATAAACTAATAAATATAAAATTAATTTTTGTATGGTTTTTAATTATTTAAGTTATTGTTAGAATTATTTAATCAAGTATTTAATGGATTCGAGTAATTAACGAGGAGTGCTATAGTATTAGGGTTCAGTTTTGGATAGTGTTTTGCTATTTTATTTGGGTTTTAATTGGATTCGAATGCTTTCTTAATTAAGTGAATTTAGAGTAGGGTATCTAAAAATATTAGTGCCCTATTGTTTATATCCTTACTTCTCTTGCTTTGTTTGCTCTTTTTTAATTTCCTTTATGTTATTTGTTTGGTTTTGTTATTTACTATACTCCAAATTTTGGTTTGATGTTTTTCCTTCTCTTTTTTGTATTGTCCTCTTCATTCTTGTTTTTACTATGCCGTCTAAGTTGGACTTGGTTTGTGTTTTTTGGGTTTTTTGTGCGTTGATCATGCCATGATTTTATTTATTGTCTTTGATTTTGTTCTTCTTAAATAGTTGTTCATGTTTGAATTTTAGTTTGGTTTAGGATCGGCTTGGGAATTTCTTTTCCTTACTATCATATAAATTTGTTATTTGGTTTAGAATGGGTTTGGGAATTTATTTTCTTCTTCCTTTTTTTAATGTTCAAATTTGGTCTGATTTTCGTTTTATTATGTGATGTTAATTAGTTGTTGGCTTTTTGTGCTTTGTTTTTGTTTTCTTCTATTTGTGATTGGATTGAATTTTTTGTCTTTTTGTTCTTAGTAGCTTTTACATATTTGGGATAAATTTACTCTTTCTATAATGTTTTTTGATTAACATATATGAAAGATGGACTTTTGTTATTTTTAACTTAATCATGATAATTAAAGAATATAAGAAAAATGGGTTTCATTTATTTAATTTGAAAATGGATTTGTTTGCAGGTGAATTGGTTATACGTTAAGGGTTTTGTTTTTTAAGATTACCCTTTAATATTTTTATTTCGTATATGCAATTTTTTTCATTATATATATATATATAAAGAAATTTTCAAAATAAGATTTTGTATGTATGTCATTTTTCTACTTCGATTGGGTGGTTTCTTTTATTTCTACTTTCATTAATGTTTTTTTCCTTTTTCTTTCAAATAGGTTGTTTCATTATTCTCCTTTCTTACTATTTGGTCTTTGTAAGTTTGAGTTAGTTTTTTCATTGCATTCTTTTATGTTTTTTGTTTACGACATGTGAATCGATGCTTTTACTTTAAACTTGTTAGAGTTCTCGTATATTGTAGTGTTGAGTAATGTGTGTGATTTGTAAATTGATTTGATAGACAAATAAAATTTCTGTATTAGTAATTTGTTTTCATGTTGTTGATGAGGTGCATTATTATTTGATTTTAAGTCATATCTTAGTCAAACCTTATTCAACTATATAATTTTTTATGCTTAATGGACATTAACATTTTACTTGTTGATTATTAGTTTTCATTTATGTCCACTTTATTCATGTGCTACATTAATGGATGGATAGCATGGATTTTTTTGTCAAAGTGGACATGGTAATTGCAAAACTTTCAAGATAATATTTGCATTTTAGTGGTTCATGCATGATGACATTTTATTTTGATATAATTACTTTACAATATTTATTGTTATGTTATTATTATTGGTTCTATAGGTATTTTTTTTGCTAATGTATCATCAATTATATTGTGCTATTTAGATTTAGAGTCTGTTTGGCCTAGCTTTTTTTAGCTTAAAAGTTATTATAAAGCTTTTATGAAAATCAATAATTTTTAATAATAAGCTAAAGTTGTTTGGAAAGTTATTTGGTAAACTAGATTATATAAGTTCTAATTTTAGTTAAAATTACCATAAAGGATATTTATGCCATCTTTAATTCTCTAATAAACCAAAGCGGAACAAGTCTGCTTTAAGTTTATATACAATTCTAGATGTTAAAATAAAAGAAATTCATAAAGAAATGAAATAATTCTCAAACTTGTATAGCAGTAATAGTATTAGATTTTTTTGGTAAGGAAGAGAGAAAACCTTTAAATAATGCTTGAATGCAGCTTTAAATTTTGGGTCCTTTTTTTTTCTCTTAATCTTTGTAAGAACCAAAAAATCTTAGATTTTGTAAGAGACAAAGGATAAAGAGATCATAATTTTGTGTAGGAGAAAGATGATTTGCAAAGGGAGGTAGAGGATAGGGAGATTGATTAAGAAATGGGTATTTCTTCAAAATTTGGCATATTTTTAAAAGAAGAGAAGAGAAAGCTCATTTCTGAAGCTTTTCTTTAAGTTTTATTTTAAATTTTATTTTTTTTTAAAAAAGTTACTTTCTTTAAGTGATTCTCAAAAATCTTATCTTTGGCCTAACTTCTACTTTTAAGAGATAGATAAATTGAAAAAAAGCTAAGCCAAACAAGCACTTAATGTTTCATAAGCTTGATTTTTCTTATTCTTCTTAATAGTTGTTTCTTTATTTCATAAACAATTATCAAAGAAAGAAGCGCGCTTTTTTGTAAAGTTTCTAAACTTTCATCTTTTTATAGTTTCTATAATTGTTTTATTTCATTATTTTGTTTTGTTTCTATGCTTTTTCTTTGACGTTTATTGTAATGTGCTTGACCATTACTTCAATTATAATTTTGATATATATATATATATATATATCTATGTTTTATTTTATAATTTTTTTTATTTATCTAAATACCTGTATAATGTAATTGAGAAACTTTGAAGATAATATTTACATTTGAGTAGTTCAATGTATGCTGACATTTTATTTGGTTATTATTGCTTTATAATAGTTATTGTTATGTTGTTATTATTGATATTAGAGGTACTATTTGATGGGTTTGGCTATGGACTGCATGCTCAAAATATACAGTGGAAAGAAAATTAAAACTTTATAACTAAACAACCAAAACATGCCTCCATCTATGGATCACCTTAGTGATATTTAACAAATAAAAACACAAAATTAATTATTATTTTAAAAGTTACCTTGTCAAGTAATTTCGTAATCACAATGGCACTTCTCAAACCAATCTCGCAAACACCATAAGGAGCAAAAACCCTAGCCAATCAAGTACTTGGCCTCCAACGGTAGTACACACGATTACACATGAACCTTCAATAGAAGAGGGAGATTTTAACTATACTTTATGCTAGCAAAGAGGACAATAATTGTCTTTTTCTTCCTTTTTCACAAGCTTAGCTGAACCTTTCTTGGAAATTGCTTTAAAAGCAATTTTCTCTTTTACGCAAAGGGAGTGGCGGTAATGAGAGAAAATGCTTTTCTTTTTTAACAAAAAATAAGTTTTCTTCAATTATGAAAAACTCTCATATGGAAAATGTTTAAAAGGTGAGTTATATAGTTAGGTGTGAATAACTTCAATTTTACATTAAGCCCTCAATATTATAACACAATATAATATTAGGCCCATTACTTAATTAAACTCTTTTAATTAAGTTTATAGAAGTTAATTACATAGCATGTGATTTAAGTCTATCTTAAATCACCACTCTCCCAATTTAATTCAAATGCAATCATTATGTGTGACCCATTAGGTTCCTAACATGTTGGCAATGAAATTGACCAATGATTTAATTGATTAATATAAATTTCAATCAATTAATTTATAATCAATTCCATAGACCAATATTGGCATCTAGTAATGCATCATGGCCACCTAATTGTTAAGAAAGTTAAAGGGTTCTTTGACAACCTTTCAGTGTACAGTCTATCGGTATAATTCATTCCCTCATCATATATCCCAAAGATGATAAGAACTTGATACAATGTCTACTCTTATTGACTTCCATAGTTGTTCTTGTAGTTATAGAATTAGCTTTATAGAGGCTTATGAAACCTTTTCATAATCTCTATGTTGCCTTGGCCAAGGACTCCAATAAGCTAATGTTAACTAAGAATTGATAGGATATTTCATCTAAAACACTTGAGGTGATGATTCCTGTCTTCACCACTCATTTCCCTTCACGTGCTTCGTATTATACCAAAAAACATTTTATTTTGGAATCCTTGGTTAGGCACTTATAAGGATGAAATTAAAGCGTAGTATGCCACATATAAGACAATTTGGTGTCTCAAGTTTAAGGAGTATTTAATCGACTAACACATGTGAAATGTTGTATAGAATATACCAAATGCATTTCTCATGGCGGATCATGTTCAGTGAACTTGCTCTCCTAGGCAAGCACCTATATTCTAATTCCAAGTATCTATATACTTCAATTTATGAGATCGATTGCTTACTTCCTAAGTAAGGAACATAGAATATAACAATCTCTAAGCATCATTGATGTCCAATCTCAATGATACATTGATTAGGAACATTTTGAGATTATGCTTTGATGTATAAGGATCTCATAATTATAACCTATTACAATTCCCTTGTAAGGCATATTAATCTCATGGACTTCATCCAATTAGACTTATAACTCATTATAATTGATGTCTTATTGATGACGGAAAGCCTCTAATCATTCAACATGAATGATACTATTGCATAATTGTAATCAAGCCTTAACGAATCCTAATTGGCTACAGGGCTCATCCCAACACTATTCTCCACAATGCATTAATAGTTATATTCTGTTGTTTATATTTAATGTTCAATAATTTAAAGTTTATAAAATTAGATAAGGTTGATTATTCTTAATCTTCTTAGCAATTGTTTCATTCTTCAACGAACAATTATTGGAGAAATAAAGCATGCTTTTTTGTAAAGTGTTTAAACTTTCATCTTTTAATAATTCTTATGGTTGTTTTATTTCAATTCTTTATTTGTTTTCTTACTATGCTTTTTCTTTGACGTTTATTTTACTATGCATGATCATCACTTCAACTATGTTTTATAATGATTTTTTTATGTAAAGAGCTTTATGATGTAAACTTTTCCCATATTTGAATTTGGTTTTTACTGCTTTTTGTCTATAAACATTGTATAAATTAATTGTTTTGCTTTAGAGTTTTGCTTTTGATGTTTATTTTGCTTTGTTTAATTGAATCGTATTGGATGATTACATCTTGGCTGCTCTATTTTGTTTAATCATTGTTATTAATTTTTAAGGTATTTTGTTGATTTAGATATTTAGGTATGGGATGAGTCCTGCGGCCAATTGAGATTGGTTAAGGCTTCATTCTAATCATACAACAATATCATTCATATTGAATAATTAGAGGCTTTCCTTTATCAAAAAGATGTTAATTATAATGGGTTATAAGTCTAATTGGATGAAGTTCATGAAATTAATATGCCTTGCAAAGGAATTGTAATAGGTTGCAATTATGAAATTCCTACGCATCAAAGTGTAATCTCTAAATGTTCTTAGTCAATACATCATTGAGACTAGACATCAATGATGCCTAAAGATTGGCACATTCTATGTTTTTACTTGGGAAGTAAATAACCGATCTCATAGGTTGAAGTACAGAAATACTTGAAATTAGAATATAAGTGCTTGCCTAGGAGAGTAAGTTCACTGAAAATGACTTACCATGAGAATTGCATTTGGTTTTTCACTCAAGTGTCTATGCAAAACTTCTCATGTATTAGTTGTGTAAATACTCCTTAGATCTGAGACATCAGCTTGTCTTATGTGTGGAGTAGTATGCTTTGATTTCACCCTTACGGATGCCTAACCAAGGATGCCGACATAGAATGTTTTTAGGTATAGCATGAAGTATGTGAAGGCAAATGAGTGGTCAAGAAAGAAATCATCACCCCAAGTGATTTAGGGCATATATCCTAATAATTCGTAGTTGATATTGACTTGTTGAAGTCTTTAGCCAAGGCAACTTGGAGATTATAAAAAGAGTTTTATAAGTCTTCATAAAGCTAATGATCTAACTACAAGAATATGGAGGTCAATAAGAGTAGACACTACACCAAGCTCTTATCATCTTTGGGATGAATTACACTTATAGACTGTACACAAAAAGGTTGTCCAAGAACCTTTTAACTCTCCAAACAATTGGGTGGCATGATGCATTACTAGATACCAATCTTGGTCTATGGAATTGAATTAATTAATTTAATAAAAATTATAATTCAATTTCATTGCTGACATGTTAGGAACCTAATAATTCATACACAATTAGTTGTATTATAAATTAAATTGTGAGTGCGATAATTTAAGTTGGACTTAAATCATACACTAGGTTTTTAACTTATAAAGACTTAATTAATATAGTTTACGTAACGATCGCTCCTCGATCACTACAAGTGTCAGAGTCTTGCTGAAGAACCTGCCAAGTCTCGAACAAGCCTTACTTAAAACATTAGCTATTACTTCATATTCATGCCATCAATCTATGAAATTACTTTGATCCATAAAACTCTTTGTAATAAGAATTGAACAATAATCTTTATAAATTGACTAAACCTTTATTCCGCATAATTGTAAAAATAATACATCAAGACTTATAATCTCCAAATGTACATTTGTATTGACACTATTATCTAATTTTATAACAAATTACACTATGACAACTCGACTTCTAGCAACGGAGTGACTCAGAATAAAGTGCTATGAGATGCCTTTACCTATCTGCGATGGACTAAAAATGTCGATGACTACACGCTAGGCTGATCACTATCTGCAAAAGGGAAATAAGGGTGTGAGTCTTACAGACTCAATGATCATCGGCTCCTTGAGCAGGGCGTAAATGGGAAACAAGTATAAGGCATATAAATTTTAAATGAGAAAACCAAAATAAGTATAGTAATCTTAGAAAAAAAATCAAATCACTAGTAGAGTGT
>NW_018397257.1:612484-612650 GCF_002168275.2 Theobroma umbraticum | reverse complement strand
TAAAAATGAAGCTGTAAAATCATAAGACAATATTTCACTCAGTAAAACGGTGCCAAAAACAAATGTAACGAAACCGAGTTCAAACATCAAAAACATTACTTGCCATAGAAATATGAATAATAGTATAAAGTATGCACCGTCCCAAAATGTGTGGCATGTAAAGAAA
>NW_018397257.1:611944-612474 GCF_002168275.2 Theobroma umbraticum | reverse complement strand
CAGCCACATAAACCATTTCATGATCGTCAAGTAAGAGTTGAAAGCTTTTATTCAAACAAAGGGAGCTATAAAGAAATCTTAACTCTCCACTATGCAAAAGAGTATGTGTCTAAAACTCACAAAGCTCTCGGGTAGGTAAGCATAGTAATCACCCATGGACCCACTTCCACGTAATAACATTCGGGAGCTCTGCTCCACTGGATCCCCACAGCCGTGGTAGCCTTGACGATACTGACCGACATCGGAGAAATCAAGCGGTCGTAACTGCGAATATCACTGGTGGCCTAGCCACATATAACAACCCGTGATCTTGGTACGTATATCACAGAATATGTCCCCAGCCATGTCTAACAGCTCGTCGACAACCCAAAGGTTCTCTAGCTATAGCTCACTTGTGCACAAGGGTCACAGTATCTCACTGTGACATTCGTCCTACTCTCAACACTATTGGTTTGTCAAAACCATTTTAGAAACCAAATCAAGTTTTCCAAGGCTTTTCCTTTAAATCGTTTGAAATCAAAGTTCAATAA
>NW_018397257.1:610669-611920 GCF_002168275.2 Theobroma umbraticum | reverse complement strand
TGGCATGGTGTAAACACTTTGTACAAAGATTGGTATAAAACTGGTGCTCAAACTTGCTTTTTAAATCATTTAACAAATGCATTTAGCTATGCATATCACACAAAAATACAAGGCACAGATTTTGATGTAAACATCGTGAAAGGCTTATTGATCGGTTTCTAAAACTCTTTACATATATAGCTTATCTATAGATATATCCAAATCACTTCAAAAACACTTGCATCCACAATTTCCTATGGTTTTTACCAGCTCCTACTTTCCACAATAGCAAAATATAAATCATTGTAAATCCGTTTTAAAAATGGCTTATCAAGGCTAACAGCTCATACTATCCACAAATGCACATAAGGAAAACCAATAACGTTTATTAATGTAAAATAATATATAGTACGAAGATTTTAAAATCGGTGCCCCTTACTCACCTTACAATAGCGGGACACTACATTGCTATCAATTCGGGTGCGTTTCTAGTTAATTCTACTCGTCGGTTACCCATTACCTCCTTTGGCACACCACCCTAACACACTTTCTTTACTTATACACTTCCTAGAAACCATATAAACTCAACACACTTAATTATTCACATGCATGGCAGCACATCAATCAATAAATCCATAGCCTAATTTCATGATTTTCATCAACCTTACTCACAATCATTTAACACACAATCCATATACTATCAACTAAACAAAGCCAACACAATACCATGCATTCACATTGCATGCATACCTTTTGGGTTTAGCTTGAGTTCAACATATAATCCACCATTCCTCACATTCTTGGTCACCATCACTACCACAAGCATAAACAATTAGCACACATCTCATTTCTCTTGTCTATTTGTGATTTTAAAACTAAAATCCTCACCAATTGCTTATCTAGCTCCAAAATCAACATGCATTTCAAGATTAACTCACATGCATGCATCTATTTCTTTCAAATCTTGGAGGACCTTTGCTGCTACAAACATTCTCACACAATTACCCACTCATTTCCTCAAGAAATCATAACCAAAACCAAAGTTCTACTTACTTTCCTTAGCTTGGAACCACTAGGCTGAACCTTCCTTGTCTTTTTCTTCTTTCTCCTTTCTTTCTTTCTTCCCTTTACTTTCAAGCTGATTCTCCCTTTTTGTTGACTCAATGGTGCGGTTTTCTTTCAAGGCAAGGTCATTTTGCTATTTCTTGGTGTGGGCGAATTTCACAATAAATGACCTTGAAATGGTCTTGTGAAATCTTCTTTTTCTTTCCT
>NW_018397257.1:610180-610659 GCF_002168275.2 Theobroma umbraticum | reverse complement strand
CATGGACGGACCTCTCAAGGTAAAAGGCTTGAAAATGGCTTTCATATTCTCATTTTACTCCCATATGGGCGGATTGCCCAAGATTACTTACTTTTTCTTTCTTTTTTTCTTTATTTTATTTTTCCTTTACATGTCACAGCATGAAATTTTCTTTCTTGTTACTAACGCCACTCCCATTGGTGGCTTGTTCATGCTATGTTTCCTTATCCATTCCTTTATCCTTTGGTTAGATTGCCTTGTCCATGCATTGGTCCACATGGCATTCTCTTTTGATTTATTTCATTTGCATTTCATTTCGCATGTATTTCTATGCATTTCATTTTTATTTCCTTTTTAATGCCACCTTATTCCTCCAATCACACTCCATGTACAAGCTTCACTTTACATTTTATTTAGCAGTTTATCCAACCAATCAAGTCTTATGCAACCCACATTTCACTTTCCTCATTTCACTACCTAATGCACCAATCACATTACAT
>NW_018397257.1:599019-610170 GCF_002168275.2 Theobroma umbraticum | reverse complement strand
TTAACTTTATCTTTCCTTTTTCTTCATATGGTGGAGGTCCCACCTGTTCCCCACTAACTTCTCTTTTGCATGCTATGTTTTGCATGTAATAGTGAATACATGTACACATCTCATCATCCCATATAACCTAACTTCCCTTGGTTAATTAATTTCCATTTAACTTCAAATATTGTAATTGTACATAAATCCTCAAACTTTGCCTTATTTACCATGTGACCTTACGAACTTTTCATCCTTCACAATTTGGTCAACTTCTTAAATTTCAATTTTCTTCAATCTTTCTTCCATTACAATTGTACAAATAAAATATCAAATTTACACCTCATCAAGGTGTCACCATAATATTTAAATATATACTTACCCGCTTTTGCTCCATTTAATAAAGACACGCGGGCCACACTAACATTATTTTTTTAAAAATATTTTTTACTTCCACTCCCCCACTTAGACAAATTGTACAAATCACACTTCCTTCGGGTAATATATCCAACCTGACATCAATATTATTTTAATATTATTTTATTTTAAAATTTTCCACTTGTCTCTTTAGGACTCAAAATGTCTCATTTTGTCTCGATTCACCTTTTAACTTGCTAATTGATCCTCAATAATTTTCTCGTGTACCGAATATTCTATTCCAAAATATTCCTTTCATCCATCACTGCTCTTTAGCACTTAAATTTATGTCAATTGACTCTTAGTCTTATCAATAAGGTCTTATGGGCTTATATACGAGGGTACAGGGTGTTACAGTCTCCCCCATATAAATAGAATTCGTCCTCGAATTCACATCAACATCAGGCTATTAATCTCACTTTATGATTTTATTTCATTCCCTCATTCTTAGGGATTTTAATTTATCCACTTTATTTACCTTCAGTTCGACTAGAACAATTTACTTATGTCTATTATCATCTTTAGAATCAAAACAACTGTATCTCTCACAATTGTGCTTTCTTATCATTAAGATCCTGAGCATACCTTTAACTCCGTTATTATCGTTAAACACAATTCAACCTCAATCATATCGATATCGATCACCTATCATGCTTACTTATGTATACCTAATCACCATCTTATTACTTCGTTTCTTATTAAGCTTCTCGAGATTCATTCATCTTACCCCATATACTATTACATAACTTATATCATTTTAAATATGCCATATTAATTCCTATACATGGTTTCAACATTAGGGGAGGTTTAAAGCCTTCAATTATCCCCACATACTTCATCTTTGTCTTGCTTCTATACGATTCACACTTCAACATCATTCTTAAGCCAATGAAATTAACATCATGTAAAAAGGCAATTCACTTACCAATCTTTGACTTTAATTGTAATTCTTTCATTCACCATCAAATTCTTTTCATTAGTTCTAATCCTTCATGTCTCAAAATATAATGTCATTATTATGACTTAGAACTTTTTGATCATCATTAACAAAATTAAATTTTTATCTTTCCTAATCAATTTCTCCAAACACTCGCATTAGAATACTATCACCATTTATTCTCCATCCATTGCACTATTGCCTTGTGGGGAGTCTAAGATAGATATGACATACCAATTTATTACTTCTTACATCTCAATCATATTAATTCATCTTGTATGGCTTAACCACACCATAGATTCCATTTGTTGATATTCTTTCTTTATTTATTGCTCCAAAATTCTCTTACATCCATATACATCAATTTCTAATGGTATCTCTTATCATTATGTCATTTATTCAACTCATCAAACACATTGAGTGCAAATTTCAAATTACTAAGAATAATCCTTCACTTAGTTGGTCACATAATCATCTCCACCTATACCTATATACAAACACATTTAATGTCAACAATCATAATTATTTGTAGGGATCTTCATGTCAAATGTGTTCAGACTAAATTTCACTTTATACATTCCCATCCATAACCAAGATTCAATATCATATTCTCATAGTTCATGTTTCCCTTTTTACTTTCCTCAATCTTGACATTTTTAATTTACCTTTCCATTTCATTTCCATAAATCAAGTTTAATCCATAAACATTAGGGTATAGTCAATTCTAGACTACACCTTTGGATGTTTAAGTTGCCATTTAACTTACATCCTACCATAAGTTATCTCTTATGTAATCCATCTGAATTCACATTTTACCTATGCATAACTTCACATAATTTACACGCTTATACTCTTTCTTATCATCTTTAATCATATGCATAAGTTTTACTGTGCTATATACATCTTTTTGCATCACAATGTCATTAGTCACATCTCACTTACCAAACATCATTTTCATCAAATTGCTGTCTAGTTATTCGTACATGCTTTATAATCTCAATGACAAGGATCATCTTTACTTGGTCATGACATCTCATGCAACACCATCATTCCTAAAAGTTATCTTCATTTCTCAATTATCTTTCATACCTCCAACACATATATTATCGTTACTGCATTTCGATTTTTAATTAGTCACTTAAGACTCAGACTCATTTGAATCATGCATGCCTCATGCATTTCCAAATTCCAATTTCTGTAACGCATCAGGAGATTTTCATTAACCGACTTCATTATCATGGTTATCTTCAATTATCTTTTGTACTATTCCTTTATACTGATATATCATCATTTTCCTTTTAACAATCATATGATTAGTACTTGTAATTGCAAAACTTGAATTAGGATTTTACTTAAATACTTCTTAATGTCATTGCAAGTGTCCACTTTCAAACTTACAACTTCCTTTTTGTAACCACACAACTTAATGCTTATTTTCACAAGATTCATAACAAGATTCCTCTTGAATATTTCCTTGTAATTACCCACCTTAAGTGTATGTTTCACAACATGCAATGACATAACCTGTGGTTTAGCCTTTAGGTTCCTTAGCAAGTTCCAAATACCATATTACATCAATGTGCATATAAAATATTTTTAAGTAACATCAATTATCATTCTTGCCACATATAGTTTGGTATATTCTTTTTTAAAACTTTGGTGCATTTTCCAAACACTTAATTACTCTTTTGTCCATTATCCTTCCAAGCACATTCATTCCAAAAGCATGCACTTATTCTCCAAGATACTTGAATGCATACTTATCTGTTCATACCTTAATTAATATTCTTAAATTTCTAGTATGCCATATAATTGGCCTTGTCTTGTCACTAATCTTTTTCTTTCAAGTATGTCAAGATAAGATTTGCAAATCCTTATACCATTGCTTTATGTTGGCTCATTTGCTATCCTTCATTCACAATTTCTTTACTTGGTATTGACAGTCCTTTATCAATGTCTCATTCACGCGTCTACATTTTTTTAACTCACTCTTTCCTTGGCCTTTTAACAAGGCTTAATCTCTTGTCTCCTTTATTCCTTAAGATTTGACTTTAGTTAACATGATGTTTATCTTAACACTTCACATTATAACTTTTCTCATTGTAGTCATCTTAAGAACTTTCAATTTCTCTTTTGCTTACATGTCAATATATGGCAATAAAGAACTTTCCATTCATTCACCTAGACATTCTTCAAAATGTTTAAAACTCCAATTAAGAAATCCCAACATCAAAGTCAATAGCCATAATTTGGCTTGCAAATTCATCATCATTCCACATTATTGAGCCAATCACTCTTTATGTTTGTCAAAAATCTACTAGAATCAAAGTATGATCAGTGCTGCCGCACTGTGTAGTCAGCGCCGCGGCACTACAGTTGCTGGTTTTAGCGCTACAGAGTTACGGTTGCTGGAAGTGAGGCAGCTTTAGCACTACGGTTGCTGGAAATCCCTTTTCCCAAGGAATTCTTCCACCTTGCTCATTATGTGCACTAGGTCAAGTCAATGTTTCCAAACTTATATTATCTTTTAATACTTATCACCATTTAATAAGTCCCACCTTAGGACATTCTTTCCATATATTGTAATAGATTCACAATGTATATATAACTCCACACATCTAATGGTTCACCATTTATAACATTTCACAATTCCTTGTTATCTATAACTAATTGTCTTTCTTGCATTGAAACTCACAAATTTACAAACTTTAAACTTAAAATTTGCAATGAAAATAGTCCATCTTGGTCATCACCTTATGCTCACATTTATTATTAATTCAAGAATTCATCTCCCCCTATTTACCTCCAAGGGTCTATATTTATGTCCAATTGTCATTCTATAATGTCACAACACATGTGCCTTCATTTTACCACCGATCATACTTAATAAAAAAAAAAACAATTAGAAGCTTTGCATACATTCTTTGTGCATGGCATAACTCTTTATGACTTACCTTCTCACTATAACCACTTGACCAATGAGCTATTGTTTCACCTCTTTTTCATGTTTATCGAGCATATATCCCTTAACATTCTCATCCATAGGAATATCGGGTTACGACCCCCTCAATACTTAAATTTATAATCCTCGTTTTAATCACATTAATTATTACAGTGCCCGCCATGGCAGTTACAAGACCAAAAATACATACTCGTTCAAGGTTTCATCCTTAACTTAATTAGCAAACTCATCATTGGTCCTTATCCATCAACCTAACTTTCAAATTTCACCACAATGGCTATAATTATCATTCTACTGAATGAATAAGCTTTAGCGATCCTATTAATCTTGCTTCATTAGCCATTGTTAGAAGGATTTTTAAAGCTAAATGCTTCTAACGAAAGGCTAACAAGACAACTTACCAAAAACTTGCCTCACAATGTCAAGCCTTGGCCTTCATATTCACGGTATAATAACTGATTTACATTTAACTTATTCATTAATATAGCTTATCACCATCATCCATCATATTCACAATAACTTCATCATGGTTTAGCTCTGTTCACAAACCACTAGTGGCTACCATAAATCAGTCTCTAATTCAGGCTCAATATTCTCATATCACACACCGGTATATTTGTTTTACTAGCAATCCAACTTTATCAGGTAGGTTATCCTTTTTACCAATCACAATCACAGTTTTGTATATATAGGCATTTATCAAGGCATCCATTTCCTGTAGGCATTTTGCCCTCCAATTCCTCTCTATGTGTCTCGCATACTAGGTGGCATCTTTTACTTAGATAGGAGCAACACCAAATCAAATCCTTATTATACTTTAAAAGAGAGGTGGCTTACTAGATGACCATGGTACCCATGTAGCTTCTTGTCTGTGACTTATGCTACGTAGTCACAACTTGATGACAAACTCTACACGAGACCTTACTACGTCGCTGATAGACACTAGAATCCTAGGACTCGACTAAACCTAGGGCTCTGATACAAAGTCTATAACGATTGCTCCTCGATCGTTATCGACGTCCGAGTCTAGCGGGAAAACCCGCCAAGTCCCAAACAAGCCTTACTTAAAACGTTAGCTATTGCTTCATATTCATGCCATCAATCTATGAATTTACTTTGATCCATAAAACTCTTTGCAATAAGAATTGAACAATAATCTTTATAAATTTACCAAACCTTTATTCTATATAATCGTAAAAATAATACATCAAGACTTATAATCTCTAAATGTACATTCGTATTAACACTATTGTCTAATTTCATAACAAATTACACTATGGCAACTTGACCTCTAGCAGTGAAGTGACTCGGAATAAAGTGCTATGAGATGCCTTTACCAATCCATGGTGGATTGAAAATGTCGATGACTGCACGCTAGGCTGATCACTATCTGTAAAAGGAAAATATGGGGGTGAGTCTCACAGACTCAGTGATCATCGACTTCGTGAGTAGGGCGTAGATGGGAAAGAAGCATAACACAGATAAATTTTAAATTATAAAACTAGAATAAGTATACTAATCTTAGAAAAAAAATCAAATCACTAGTAGAGTATTTGTGCCTTGTAAAATTGAAGCTGTAAAATCATAACACAATATTTCACTTGGCAAAATGGTATTGAAAACAAATGTAGCGAAACCGAGTTCAAACATCAAAAACATTACTTGCCCTAAAAATGTGAATAATAGTATAAAGTATGCACACTCCCAAAATGTGTGGCATGTAAAGAAATCAAAGTGTACAGCCATGTAAACCATTTCATGATTGTCAAGTAAGTGCTGAAAGCTTTTATTCAAACAAAAGGAGATGCAAAGAAATCTTAACTCTTCACCAAGCAAAAGAGTATGCGTCGAAAGCTCACAAGGCTCTTGAGTAGGTGAGCATAGTAATCACCCGTGGATCCACTTCCACGTAATAACATCCGAGAGCTCTATTCCACCAAATCCCCATAACCATGACAGTCTCGATGATGTTGGCCGACATCGAAGAAATCAAGTAGTCGCAATTGCGAATATCATTGGTGGCTTAGCCACATATAACAACCCATGGCCTTGCCATGTATATCACAGACTATGGTCCCAACCATGTCTAGCAGCTCGTCAACTACCCAAAGGTTCTTTAGATATAGCTCACTTGTGCACAAAGGTCACATTATCCCGATGTGACATTCAACCTACTCTCGACACTCTCGGTTTGTCAAAACCATTTTAGAAACCAAATCAAGTTTTTTGAGGCTTTTCTTTTAAATCGTTTGAAATCAAAGTTCAATAATCCTTCAAATTGCTTTTCACAGTAAATGGCATGGTGTAAACACTTTGTACAAAGATCGGTATAAAATCGGTGCTCAAACTTGCATTTTAAATCATCTAACAAATGCATTTAGCTATGCATATCATACAAATATGCAAGGCATAGATTTTGATGCAAACATCATGAAAGGCTTGTTTCTTGATTTCTAAAACTCTTTACATATATAGCTTATCTATAAATATATCCAAATCACTTTAAAAACACTTGCATCCACAATTTTCTATAGTTTCTACCAGCTCGTGCTTTTCACAATAGCAATAAATAAATCATTGTAAATTTGTTTTAAAAATGGAGTATCAAGGCTAAAGCATTTGAATGGTTGAAGTTCTTTGCTCGCTTTGTGGTGTTCATAGGTTAGACAAGGAAGAGGTACCATTGGATAGCCATATCACTTAGTAAACATAATGTTAATTTTTTGATTACTTCTCTTCTAGTTTTGTTTGTGTTAAAACCACCAAGGTGATCCATGGGTGGCAGCATGGCATTGTATGTTGAAATTTTTAGTTTTCGCTGTGTATGGTAATTGTTATCTTTAAGTTTCATGCCATTCCAATGATGGTATCAGAGCCTCCTTAGCTCATTTGAATGTAAATGATGTCTCATTGTTGTTATTCAATGCTAATAGTTGATATTAGGTGTTCGGGTTTAAGCTGGTAAGGACTAAAGTTTTTTTAAATATGTTTTAGAGTTGTTTCAATTTTCTAGAAAAATTTAATTAGTGAATTTTAAATTTGAATTTTAGATATACTAATCTGCATTTTAGTATCTGGATTTGGCAAGATTAATAAGTGCATAAGATGCACAAATTAAATTCACAAAATCATATTAAAGTTCATGATGTTTTGGTGTAGTTTAAGGGGCAAAATTCAATTCTATCAAACAATTGTTGTGGTTTAGTTTTCAATATTTAAAAGGCATCTAATGGCCTTGAAAAATTTTAGAAAAATCATGGAAGAAATGTACTTTGGAATAGTTCCAAGAAGGATTACTGGCCAAAGGTGAATGGTGGTGAAATTGCCACAAAAACATGGTTGAAACCACTGCTGCCAGTAGCTATTTTAGGCCATGATTTTGACAAATTTTGGCAACTTAAAAGGAGCCTAAATTTAAGCAACTATTTGCACTTATTTGCAAAAATTTTAAGTTTTGAAAGACTTCAAATATTGCCAAAATTTGAAGTGTAAAAATCAAGGGATTTGATCTCTAAGAGTTTGGCATTGTTAATGCCACCTAAGCAACTGAAAATGTGATTGTCTAGCATGCATAGGTCATAGTTTTTAAATTTTTTGGATAGCTTGTCATAGCCTAAATTCGGGGGTTCATGACTAGCGCACAAGCCTAGCAAGCAAGGCCACTAGACCTAAGTGACCTTTTGAGTCCAAAATCATATAACACAAAAGTTAAAGGATTTATAATCAAACATTCGTAACAATCTCAAATATATTACATTTTCCCTGGCTCACAATCCATACAATTACACATTAGGCCATCCATTGGCCATCAAATCGGGTTTGTACATAACAACCCATATACACAAATTCATATGGCACGTCATGCCCAACATATTTAACCGACTAATCAAACTAGAAGGTTAAAAGCCTATACAGACTCAGCAGAGTGACATGTTGGGAGGGAGACCTATCGATTGCCAATTTAGTATCCGTTAAGTCAACAACAGTTGCCATGAAACCCCATAGCTTCTCTTATCTACATATGGTATGATAGAGGGGTGGGTCATCTAATACTCAATAAGAAGATGTTATCATTGCATAATATTTTACATATAAAGTATATTTAGGCTTATCTAGCCATAATATGTTCATATTCAAAAATCTCTAATTCAAAACTGTGAGGATCATCCTAATATCCTACATACACAATCCATCACAGTTAAACTCGCCAGATCACCTATTAATGATGTATCATATCCATAAATTTTCAAGTTCTATGTCCCCACAACAAATCATATCAATTTAAAGCTTATCTTTAAAGTTATTATGATCAAACTAGGCTTTAAAGGCATACCTTAGTTGCTGAGCCCAACCTTAAAACTCATTTATAAATTGTTGCTTATTCAGAAGCATTCTATCAAATATCATTCACAGTCAGTCACCATAATTTCATATTCAAATCAGATCATGCCATTTCCAATGCATGTTGTCATAATCAAACGGAATCAAATGAGTGGTCCTACCCTAGACATAGTCAAATCGCGCACGGTGGCCAACTGGTTGAGAAACAGATCACGCGCATGCGAAAGCAACTAGCTGAGTGTAGATCACACACAATGTTGAAGTAATTGGCAGAGAATTAGATCATCGACCAGAGTAAACTCCCAATGTCGACATCACCTAGAGTATTTTCAATGGATGGCATCAAAGCATTGTCGGTGGGAATCATAAGTGAATTAAATGCCATCATCCCTGCTTACCACCAATCCTGCAGGCATCCATATAGTCACAGAGCATGGGACTCTACTCCACCTGAAGTCAAATCGACATCCTAAATTTATACCTAGGACAAAACACATATCCACAAATTAAGCCATCGTGCCTGTGACATTCCATATGTCCACATCAATTCACATCCAAACCCATCGAGCTTTACTCATCTCTAAGCTTGGTATAATTTCAATTGCCTTCAAATCTCTGAGGCATCACCAAATAAAACATAATCAATCTTTAGGCCGTCATGCCCATAATTCCATATGGGTATTAATCATATTCAATCAAATCAACTGTGGATTAATAGCCTTATTCTTATCCTAAAATCAACCACAATTATGTCAGCATTCACATATAGATCATGTCCACAAGCAATCATGGCTCTTCGGCCTCACATACTTAACATCACTTCAATTACTGTTCCATTAACCCAAATACATGTTATGCTCATATTCCTAATTGGGTAGTCTATTCATCACAATTTGGCACAGCCTTTGATCCATAATTCATATTGCACCATGTGTAGGCCTTTTACTTTTGGTCCTACATACCATGGGTTCCAACTCAAAGCCACCATATGGCTCACCATAAATCACACAAACATAGATTTCCCGTTTCACACAACTAGTTGGCTTAGGCATTCTCATCTAGGTACACAATCATACTTGTTCTCTAGCCTAGGCACATACCTTTAGGCAAACATACATATACACATACACACAAATATATATATATTAAATACATATCAATTCTCTAGCTTAGAAGTTCTCATCTAAGCATACACACAGCATTTAAGTACCATGGTAGCGCACACATTGTGCGAAATGCATCACATGCATTTAATTAAATCCCACTCACCTTGGCAATCAAAGGCACATTGCAATCAAGCTTAACCTTTAGCCTCTAGCCATCTTTCGGCTCATAAAGGCATCAATAGCTTCTATTCTCCCCTTAGACACATCAAAACAATGCAAAATTATTTATTTCTTAGCTTTCAAAAGTATCCCAACTTTTTAAATATTCCCAAATCCAATATATAAGCTCAATCTTTCAACAAATGAGCTAAGTCCTTACCTTATAAGCTGGGTTACAGAAATCTAGGCTCCAAAGCTCTAATAAACTCAAAGGGAGAAAGTTTGACCAAATTCAAAAATATTTAGATCCAAAGTTATTAATTGATTAAATGGAAAATCAATCGGTAAAAATTCATAATCTTACGTTCGGATCATTTCCTAAGCTTGGATCTAGCTCAAATGGGCTCCAAATGGCATTTTAGGGCTTAGGGTTTGCATTTTTTAGAGAGAGAATGAGAGAAAAAGCTAAGAGAAAGATGAGACAGAATGCCCGTTCAGCTTTTTTTATTTTTTACCTTTTCTTTCTGATGTCTCGATACATTTAGCAATGTATCGATACATCTGCTCTTATTTCGAATAATGTGTTGATGCATTGAGGCAATGTATTGATACATTTTGGGTAGAATGATCCCGAGTGCTCTCTGCTTCAAATGTATCAATACATGTTCATCTTTCTAAGAATGTATCGATACATTTGCTAAAGTATCGATACATCTTACCTCGATTGCACTTTTCTTGCACCCAAACTTCCAAAAATCCATGATCACTTTTTATTGATCTCATACCTCAAATAACTCATATAATTCAATTCCTCATACATACATCCTCAAATATGCATCAAATTAAATCAAATCCTCAATCTATAAGATTAATTCATCATTCTCATCAATATTCACCTTAATATTCATCATTTTATCTTACTCCCCTCAAATGTAACTCAAGGTTTCTATGTTCAAATGTAATTAGAATTAGGATAGATTAGGAGTTGAATTTTGGAAAAAATGACGATGGAGTTCCAAGGTGCCAAGGAAGACAAGAAGATTTCAAGTAGATTTTGAAGATTCTTATATGTAATTCCTTAAGTTTAACCAAGCTATTTTCATTGATGGCTCAGGGAAACTAGTATAATTAAAGTCCATAATCATCTAAAGTAGTTTGCATGTGATAGATATATTTGATACAATTTAATAATGCTTTGCAATGCAAATTAGTATACATGTGATAGATTTATTTTATGTGATTTAATAAAT
>NW_018397257.1:598803-599009 GCF_002168275.2 Theobroma umbraticum | reverse complement strand
CAAAGATGAGACCTTAATAAAATCAAAAACAAAATGTCCCATTATATGTTAAGCCACATGCCGTGCATGAGCAAGTTGCTTTCTACCATTTATCAAGATAACTTGGCTGCTCTTTTAATTAGAGACTTGTTGAGCACACTTAAAGTCACACTTTTACATGAGTGTGTTTGAGCTGTTAGTGGGTTTTACTCAACTAGTTTCATAAA
>NW_018397257.1:598459-598793 GCF_002168275.2 Theobroma umbraticum | reverse complement strand
TTGGAAACTTGATTATTATGGACACTAGAGGCAAGGGCGATGCAAAACATATATGATATGTTTAGGCAGTGTGTGATCACCTTGTTGATCTAGGAGTTGTATAGAGATATAATTGGTAAGCTCAGTTACCTACGTAATCCTCTTATCATGGTTTGTTGAGCACACTAAAGGCTATGACTAGACAGATGAGATAATAGCCAACTAAAATAATCCTAGTAAAGATCTATTGAGGTGATATAGAGGGTTATCATCTTGTAGAAAATAGCGGGAGAACTATTTAAAATTTTAAAACCTTGATTTAAATTGTTTATGCATGTTATTTATCAATTGTTTT
>NW_018397257.1:597686-598449 GCF_002168275.2 Theobroma umbraticum | reverse complement strand
ACATGTTTGTATACATTGCAAATGGCTAAAAATCTATCACTCTAGTGCATCTTGGATGCAAATCAAACTCACTAGACTAAACCCTTTCGAAAGGTACCAAGACTTGAGAAATGTTCTTGAGCAAAAAGTTGTCTATCTATAGGAAGCTTTGCCATAAACCCATGTTGAGCAAATGGTGATAAAGTATGGGATGCTTACTAGACTTGTTAAGCCACATTTATGATGTTGCTATTATGACTATGAAGCTTCAAAAGCAACATGAAAGCATCTATGCAACATGATATGACTTTGCAATCAAAATAATTGTTCTATAATCAAGGTCATACGTATAGATATGAGATAGCATAGAAATTGTTACTATGCAAGAAAACAAAAGATAATTCTATTAAAAATAAGATATAAGGTTGCCAGGCTTTATGGTAAAGCCTAAGCATTGTGCTTATCATGAACTAAGTATCTACTATAGCCCATAATGTCTACCAAATACAATTCATAATTAAGAGTAAGCCTCCATGAGATGGAATTTACATTGCCTTAATTATGAATTGGGAAAACAACCATGATAAAGATGCTAACTTGGAAATGTTCTGAAACATCTTTATGGTAAAAATGTATAAATGAGGGATTGAAAAAAATGTTTCCTTGATAGAGTTAAAGAAGAAAAAGCTTATAGAAGCTTATACTTTAACAAAGTTTATGATTGAGCTAAAAGTTACCACTATTGTATGAACATCATAAGTATTCAATACTAGATGTTGAATGC
>NW_018397257.1:596869-597676 GCF_002168275.2 Theobroma umbraticum | reverse complement strand
TGACATAAAGCATAAAACAATAGTAGTAAGTCAAAGCTCAATATAAATGTCAAGAAAACTGATTGCATATGATCTCGATTATGGTTTATGAGTTTTGGTCATTGAACTAAGAATTAAAGCATGAAGATACTTAAATCCTTTTTAATGGGAATCATAAAGGAGCTAGTAATTTTTATATGACCAAATCACTTTTCATGCAAAAGTGAATGACTTGGTATTGTTCAAAAGGTATTATGCAAATAGATGTTTATAAACCATTGAACATAAAATGCTATGGCAAATGTTCCTAGCTCATTAAGTTTACACAAGGCCAAATTGAAATTTTATTTTTTATAGTTAAAAAAATATAATTTGAGTTCTTGAAATGTTTAGAGAATTCAAATATAAAATCATATGAGCTATATAGAATGAAGTACTCTTATTAAGATATAATCTTAGTGAAGATTACTCATACTTATTAATTAATTAACTAAAAGACGAATGTAGATTCATGTGAAGTGGAACTTTCTTATGAATAGAACAGGGAGATGTTTGTTTAAAGAAGAAAGCAAATTCATATAGTGATATGTTTTGCTCCATATCTTTATAATATATATGTACCAAATTATATTATTCCAAACCAATACGATTCCAAGCATATATTGAGATGTATGTATGTAACATTATGGAATATTCAAAAAAGTTCGAATATTACTGTCATAAAGGATCTTAGATTTAGTGGGTGCATGATGACACTAAGAAAGTGTTAGTATAAGCCCTACAAGCCAATCTATGGTTGTATGGGAATTGCAATTTTGAGATATTCAT
>NW_018397257.1:596422-596840 GCF_002168275.2 Theobroma umbraticum | reverse complement strand
TGAGATAGTTCTTTATCCATAAGTTTGTGATTTAATTACTTTTGTACTTATGTAAATAAAGCCCATGGAACTATTTATGCCTTGCAAAGGAATTGTATTGGGATACAATTATGAGATCATTTTGCATTAAAGTATTGTTCGTAAAAGTTCCTGATCATTGTATTATTGAGACAAGGCATTAATAATGCTCAAAGATGGGCACATGTTATGTTCCTTACTTATGAAGTAAGAAATCGTTTTCATAGGTTGAAGTATAGAGATACTTGGAGCTATCATGGGGTGCTTGCTATGGGAGAGCAAGTTCACTGAACATGACCTGCCATGACAAGTGCATTTGGTACCTCACTCGAGTGTTTATGCAATACTTCTCATGTGTCAGTTGTGTAACTACTCCATAGACTTGAGACACCAGGTTGTT
>NW_018397257.1:596305-596412 GCF_002168275.2 Theobroma umbraticum | reverse complement strand
AGTACTATGCTTTGATTTCATCTTTATTGGTGCATAATCAACTATGCCAAAATAGGATGTTTTTGGGTATAGTATGAAGCATATGAAGGCAAATGAGTGGTCAAGAT
>NW_018397257.1:595959-596205 GCF_002168275.2 Theobroma umbraticum | reverse complement strand
TAAAGTCCATAATCATCCAAAGTAGTATGCATGAGATAGATTTATTTATGCAATCAATAAATACTATGCATGCAAAGATGAGACCTTAACTAAGTCAAAAATAAAAAAATCCCTCAGTAAATATGGAGTTATATGCCACGCATGATTAAGTTGCCTTCCACCATATAGCAAGATAACTTGGCTACTCTTTTAATCGGAGCCTTGTTGAGCATACTCAAAGCCACACTTTTACACGAGTATGTTTGA
>NW_018397257.1:581482-595934 GCF_002168275.2 Theobroma umbraticum | reverse complement strand
GTTTCATAAAATCCAGATGCTTGGAAACTTGATTATTATGGAAACTAAAGGCAATGGCTTGGTGAAACATATATGATATGTTTAGGCAATGTGTTGTCACTTGGCTGAACTAGGAGTTGTATAGAGATATAATTGATAAGCTCAGTTACCTACCTAATGCACCTATCATGGTTTGTTGAGCACACTCAAGGTCAGGATTAGAATGGATGAGGATCCTAGCCCACTAAAAGAATCCTTGTAGAGATCTCTTGAGGTGATATGAAGGGTTATCATCTTGAAAAAAATAGTGGTAGCAATTAATTTAAGATTTACTATCTCATCTTAATTGATCATAATACATATTACTCATAAACATTCTTAAATGTCTAGGTTTGTTAGAATGCGAACACATATTACTTTGCGTGGCATACTTGATGTCATCATGAAATTTGGGCCAAAATGTTTGGATTGGTCTATCAAGTTGAGAAACGTTCTCAAATATCTATTAAGAATAGATATCATTAAGAAAGATATCTTAACCTTCTTGAAAAGGTCCAAGAATGGGAAACTTGTAGAAGTTTCATGTTTGACCATGTATATGATTGAAGTAAATCTGTCTACTATTGATCCATCATCATGGGTATTAGATACTGGATATGGGTCACACTTATGTAATGACATGAAAGTGTTAGAACTAGCAGAAGATTAACGAAGGGAGAGGTGGTCCTTAGAGTAAGAAATGGAGCAAAGGTTGCTGCATCGGCGGTAGGGACAGTTACCATACCTTTACCATCTAGGTTGATTTTGGAAATAAGAGACTGCTACTATGTTCCTTCCATATCTCCAAATATCATATCTGTGTCATACTTGGCATTATATGATGATATTGAATTTTGCATTTGGGGCAATTATTGTTCTTTCTCGAAGGGAGAGATACATTATGGTGCAGGGACACATTCGAACGGTCTCTATATTCTTGAATCTAAGAGACCCATACTCTATATAAAAGTCAAGAAAGCAAGGAAAGATGATCCAAAACTATCATATATCTGGCACTATAAGCTTGGACACATTAATGAGACTCGCTTAACCAAGTTACACAAACAACATTTTATCGATCCATTTAATTATGAATCTTATGGAACATATGAGTGTTGTCTCCTCGGTAAGATGACCAAGTCGCCTTTAACCAAGAAGGGTGAACGATCTGGGGTGTTACTAGGACTTGTACATACAGATGTATGTGGTACTATGAACACTAGTGCTAGAGGAGGATACTGCTACTTCATCACCTTCACAGATGACCATTCTTGCTATGGTTATGGCAGCAATGGTGATCAAGGATTCGAGGAAATTGTGAACTATATGTGGAATTTAAGTTAAAACTGCAAGGTAAGCATGCAATGTGACTACATTGTGTTGTGTGGGCTTTAATTGGTTGAAAGTATATGGATTGCATGTTAAATGATAGTGAATAATATTGATGAAAAATATGAAATTAAGTTAAGGATTTGTTGATTGACGTGCTGCCTGTATGTGAGTACAATTAAGTGTATTAGGTTTGAATTGTTGCTAGGAAATGTGTGAAAATGGAAAGTTGCCACGGTGGTCTGCCAGAAGAGGTAACGGATGACCGATAACTAGAATTAGCTAGATACACACCCAAATTAATGGTGATGTAGTGTCTCTCTATTGTAACGTGAGTAAAGGGTGTCTATTTCAAAATTTTCGTACTATATATATACCTATCGATATACGATTAATAAACGAGTCGGTTTGGTTTAAATGCAATTTACGGACAACATGTGTTGTTAGCCTTGGTAGGTGATTTTTAAATGGATTTGCAATCAAGTTATATTGAATTTGTGAACAGCATGAGTTGATAGAATGTTAGGCTTGTGAATGCCATGTTTTGAGAAATGTTTTGTATATATGTATATATTAGCTACATACGTAAAAAGTTTTAGAAATCGAGAAACATGCTTTTTACCATGATTTATGTCAAAACATGTCTTATTGGTTTGTGTGATGTGCATTCATGAACAAATTACATATATTCACCATGCTGATTTGATATTTGAACTTCATGCAAAGACTTTCTATTATAAGTCTTACCAACGAGTTTATCATGTCACCATGAATGGTATTTTTTTGGAAATAGTTTTAGAATGAACTTTTGAGAACCCAATTTCTTTTAAATGGTTTGGTCAAATTGAGAGATTCGAGAGTAGGTTGAATGTCACATCAGGATAGTGTAACCCTTGTGTGAGCTCTAGCTAGAGAACCTTTGGGTCACTGATGGGCTATTAGACATGGCTGCAGCCACTGTCTATGATGTATATATGTGCCTAGGCCACAAGTTGTTGTACATGGTTGTGACCACTTGATTTCTCCGATGTCGGCCAACATCGTTGAAACTGCCATGGCTGTGGAAATTCGGTGGAGCAAAGCTCCCAGATGTTATTACATGTAAGTAGGTCCATGAGTTGATTACTGCAATTACGTACATGAGAGTGATATCTCTTTAGGTTTTCAAACATGAATTCTTTTGCATGGTGAGAATTACAAGTTTTTTTGTAGCTTCGTTGTTTGTACAGTGATTTTTTATTTAAATTCCTCAAGGACAAAATGATTTATGAACTTGTGTATAAGTTCTAGTAATGATTGGTTTTATGGAAGCATGCGTGATTATACTGATTTGGTTGAAGTAAAGTTGTTAAATGATTTCGACGATGGAAATCTTTACTTATATTGGTTTCGGTACTTGATTTAAATGATTATCTTGCATTAAAATTCTTAGTTTTACATGTAAGGCACAAATCTCCTTTTTGAGTTAAATTGTTTACATATATTTTTATATTTTTAATATTCAAATTTTCTATCCTTAGCTTGTTTCCCACCATACCCTACTCAAGGAGCTGATGATCAATGAGTTTGTGAGACTCACCCCCTTTATCTTCCTTTTGTAGATAAGTGATCAGCTCAAGTGTATTGCCTTAGCATTTTGATTCGCTGCGACGTAAGTAATGGCATCTCTTAGACTTTCACTCCGAGTCACTCTGCTGCATAGGGGTCGTGTTGTGTAAAACATTTGGATTTTTAAAACTTATGAGGTTATCAGAATTGTATTTCTAGAACTTAGAGGTTGTGTAATGAATATTAAGTGTGATGTTGAATTTGTTGAAGGTTTATCGGAATTGGATATTGTCATCTGGTAGCTAGCTATTAATTACAAATGTTTATTTGGTTTAAGTAAATGATAGTATCACTATTACTAGTCGACTTATATACATAAAAGAATGTTTGGATTTGATTATTCAATATCTCAACTAAGGCTTATTCGGGATTTAGCGGGTTTATTCACAAGTCTTGAATGTCGGTAATGAATGGGGAGAAGTTCATTACAAACTTGGTATTAGAGCCCTAGGTTTAGTTAAGTCTTAAGAATTATTAGATTAGGTAGCGGAGTAGTTAGGTCAACATAAAGTCTTACTTATAGTTAGTGACTATAGCATCGACTATGGGTAGGAGGCTACGTGAACTTCTTTATACCTATTAGAAAACTACCTTGTGTAATTATAATAGACACTAAATAATGAGAATTGATTGCCGATGTCCAAGTTTGAGATACTGCCTCGGACTCGAGTATCTTTGAGGGTTACGGGTGAGCCAGACGCGCCCAAAAAGATAAATGATCGATTACGGGTTTCTGTCTCTCGAAGTCGAGGTCGTACTAGAACAAAGGGGAAGAGGAGTTCTCGAGATTCAAGTGATTGTAGTTCTAGTGATCAAAGGAGTGCTAGTATGGACAGCAATAGGCCTGGTGGACCTATTCTAGAGAGCGCTACTTTGGATGAGTTACTTGCCAGATTGCGAAATTTGATCCAGTAATTTACAAAATTTACTAGGCACTATGCTAGTGTGGTTGAAGAGTATATGGATTCAAGTTTAGAAGATCCGAATTATGACCTAAATATGAACATGATAGATGAGGAAGGGCCAGATGAGGAGGACGAGGATGATTCAAATAATGATGAAGGAGATGAATTAGTTTCGCTGTTCGCATTTATGAAGCTAAAACCTCCATCATTCACTAGTTCCACCATGGGAAAGGACCCACGTAGATTTTTGGATACCATGGAAAGGATTTGTGGCACTTTAGGAACTTCAAGCACAAGGTTAGTAACATTGGCTAGTTTTCGTCTTGAGGATGTGGCACAGTTGTGGATTACAACATACATGTGGGGTAAACCTAGTAATGCTGGTCCACTTGGTTGGAAGGAATTTGATAAAGCCTTCATGGATAGATTTATGCCTCGTACTATGCAAGCGGCTAAGGCTAGAGAGTTTGAGGCCTTAGAGCAGACACCCAAGATGATGGTATTTGAGTATGATGTGCAGTTTACGCAATTGTCTAGATACACCTCATACCTTATGTCTTTTAAAGAAATGAGAGTGAATTGGTTTGTGACTGAATTGACTAAGTACCTATTTAAAGTTGTTGTTCTACAAAGGACTGAGTACCTATTTCGATGTAGTGGATTGTGCTCGATTAATAGAGTGCCGTAGTATAAAGGCTAGAAGACTTTGTGAAAATACCAAAAGGATTAAAACTGAAGGGCAAACTAGTCAAAGAAATATTAGTCAAGAAACAACCTTTGGAAGGTCAAGTAGACTTGGTTGAAGGGATACTGCTCAAAATAGAGGGCAAGTTTCAAGTAGGTCTCAAGGGTCGAGGAGAAATCCCTAGTTTAGAAGTCCACCTTGTCGTGAAAATTTGTTTGGAGCAAGTAATTGTCTAGGATCTGGTAATGAAATGACTAGCTCTAATAATCGACAGATGGGCCAGAAGAGTCCTTATTGTGCATGTTGTGGTATTACGCATGTGGGGCCATGTGCTCAGTCATATGATGTATGTTTTAATTGTGGTTAAGTGGGACGTATGCAAAAAAGCTGCCTCTATGGTGGTTGATCACAAACAATTGGTGATGGGTTTGTTCAACCAGCATCCACAGTAGCATCTGCAGTTACACCTTCAGCTAGGTGAGGTTGATCCGATAAAGGCAAAGGAATAGCTTCTACCTATCGATCTCGACCTACTGAGTCAGCACCATTAGGTAATTTTGGATGAGGATAAGCGAGAGTATTTCCCATGGGTTCTCAAGATGTGCCTGCTTCTAATGATGTGGTGACAGGTACTCTTTTAATTTGTGATTTTGAAGCATTGGTATTATTTGACCCTAGAGCTACCCATTTTTTTGTTTCCTCAAATTTTGTGTCAAAATTGAATAGACTTTGTGAAGAAATTTATATGGCAAAGTTTCTCTATAAGTTTTGTGTAGTTCAAATTAATTATCGGGAGACATTGGTTGATTTGGTGTTATTAATGACCATGGGATTTGATGCGATATTGGGAATGGACTGGTTGTATGATTACTATGCCAATGCCGATTGTTACTATAAATATGTGGAATTTAAGTTTCTCGAAAAAGTTTTTTTTATTATTTATGGACATAAGAGCCCATGCAATAAAGGAATATTAGCGGGAGTAACTAGTGTGGAAACAAGACAAAATTATTTGGTATGAGTAGTAGCCAAAGAAGATGCATTAATAGAAAAAGAGGTCCCAGATATTAAAATGGTGCCAATAGTAAACGAATTTGAAGATGTGTTCCAGAAGAATTGTGAAGGTTGCCCTCATAAAAAGAAGTTAAGTTTTGCATTAATTTGATTCCTAGCACGGAACCAATATCTGAAGTTCCTTACTGGATGGCACCAGCAGAGATGCATGTACTACGAGAGCAATTACACGAGTTAGGGGATAAGGGATTTATTCATCTTAGTACTTCACCATTGGGAGCTTCGGTATTATTTGTAAAGAAAAAAGATAGAAGTTTGAGGTTATGTGTGGATTATCGAAAGTTGCACAGTGTGACTATTAAGAATAAATACCCACTTCCCAAGATCGACGATTTATTCGATCAGCTGTAGGGAACACGATGTTTTCAAAAATTGATTTACACTCTGGGTATCATCAGTTAAGAATTCGGGAAAAGGATATACCAAAGACTACATTCCATACAAGGTACGGGCATTTTGAGTTTATGGTAATGTCCATTGGTTTAACTAATGCTCCCACCACTTTTATGGATCTAATGAATAGAGTATTTCAGGCCTATTTGGATAGATTTGTGGTGGTGTTTATAGATGATATCATGGTGTATTCTCGAAGACCTGAAGAACATGCACAACATTTTCGAATGGTGTTGCAGACACTTCAAGAACATGAATTGTATGCAAATTTCTCTAAGTGCACTTTTTTGTTGGAGAGTGTTCGCTTTCTTGGACATGTGATATCGAAAGAAGAGATTAGTGTGGATCCGCGAAAGATTGTATTGATTCAAACTTGGCTAAGACCGAGTACGATTATCCAAGTTTGAAGTTTTCTCAACTTGGCTAGGATTTTTGTGGATTAGTGCAAGATTTCTCAAAAATCACAGCACCATTGATGAAGTTGGCATGAAAGGGAGCTAAGTTTGAATGGCCTGATGAATATGAAGATAGTTTCTTAAGACTAAAAGAGTGTTAGATTTCGTTACTAGTCTTAAGTTTACCGAATGGTCCAAGGGATTATGTTATGTATTGTGATGCCTCAAGAGTTAGATTGGGATATGTGTTGATGAAAAATGGTAAAGTTATCATGTACGCCTCAAGGCAACTCAAGAGGCACAAGCAAAAACTATTCTACTCTTGACTTGGAGATGGCAGCAATAGTATTCGCGTTAAAGATTTGGCGTCGTTATCTATACAGAGAAAGCTTTGAAATATATACTGATCACAAGAGTTTAAAGTATATATTTCAATAACATGATCTCAATTTAAGGCAATGCTGATGGATGGAATTGCTCAAAGATTACGATTGTAGCATTCAATATCACCTTGGTAAGGCGAACGTGGTGGCTGATGCTTTAAGTAAAAAATTTATGGGGAGTTTGGCACATTTGTCTGCCGAATGAAGAAGTATAATGTGTGGATAGAAAAGCTTAAGCAGTATGGGTATCAAGATCTATATTGGTGGGCCTAGTGCCCTTATTGCTCATTTTCAAGTATGACCAATGATCTTGGACCAAATTCACAGTGCTTAGGATCAAGATGAATTTGTGATGAAAATCTTGGAATTTGAAGAGCGAGATTAGAAAATTATGTATGGAGACGATGGATTGTTGAAGTATGAATCCTAAACATATGTGCCAGATTGAGATAATTTGAGATAAGAGATTTTAGAGGAAGCTCACATTACTGCCTACACTATACACCCAGGAGCCACCAAGATGTATCACGATTTGAAAATGGTTTATTGGTGGTTAGGCATGAAGAAAGATGTAGCTGAATATGTGGCCAAATGCCTAACTTGTCAACCAGTTAAGGCTGAACATGGGAAACCCCCAGGTTTGCTACAACCCCTGTCGATTCTCAAATGGAAATAGGAACATGTGGTTATGGATTTCATGACTGGATTACCCCATGTCAGAGGGGAGTATGATTCGATTTGGACAATAGTGGATCAATTGACTAAATCTGCTCACTTCATTTCGGTAAAGACTAGCTATGGGTCAGCTAAATATGCCAAAGTTACATTGATTGTATTGTACCACTGCATGAAGATCTTGTGACCATAGTATCTAATCGAGGGCCACAGTTTACTAATAAGTTTTGGAGAAGTTTACATGAAGCTTTAGGAACTCGTTTAGACTTTAGTACTGCATATCATCCACAAACAATGGTCAGTCTGAGTGCGTGATACAAAAGCTTGAAGACATGCAAAAGTCAATAGTGTTGGATTTAAGAACCACGTGGAATCAACAATTATCTTTAATGAAATTCACATATAACAATAGCTACCAAGCTCGTATTAGAATGGCTCCTTTTGAAACATTATACGAGCAGAAATGCAGATCACCCGTTAAATGATTTGAAGTGGGAGAAAGGAAATTATTATGCCCCGATTTGGTGCAACAAGCAATTGATGTAGTGAGTTTGGTGAGGGAAGATCTAAAGCAGGAAAGAGTAGACAGAAGTCTTACGCAAATAATAGACGATGTCCTTTGGAGTTTCAGTTGGGAGATTTTGTATTTTGAAGGTATCTCCACTGAAACAAAGTAAAAGATTCAGAAAGAAAGGGAAGTTGAGTCCAAGATATATTGGGCCTTTTTTGATTTTGGAAGGAATTGGGTTAACAACATATCGACTAGCTTTACCGATGGAGTTAGGTCATGTGAATCCCACTTTCATGTGTCTATGTTGAGAAAGTATGTTAAGGGCCCGACACATGTTATACATTATGATTTTGTTCCTTTGGATGAAGGGTGAACGTTTGGAAAACAACTAGTAGCAATACTAGATCGACAAGTGAAGCAACTATGCTCTAAAGAAGTTGCCTCAGTAAAGATCTTGTGGCAAAATTGCTCAGTGGAACAAGCAACCTGGGAGCCCAAATAGGAAATGAGGAAGGAATATCCACACCTCTTTCAAGACTAAGGTATGCTTTACCAACCCACTCTGTTTAAATTCGACGACAAATTTGTTTTAAGTGGGGGAGATTGTAACACCCCATACTCTTGTATAGAAGCCAATAAGGCCTTATCGATAAGACAAAAGATCAATTGATATAAATTTAAGCGTCAAAGAGTGGTGATGGGTGAAAGGAATATTTTAAAATAAAATATTTTACATGCAAGAAAATAATAATTAAATAATAATACTATTATTGAGGATGAATTAACGAGTTAAAAGGAGATTTGGAAGTGAACCGGGGCAAAGTGAGACATTTTGCGACCGAGGAGACAAATGGAGGATTTTAAAATAAAATAATATTTTATTAATAAAATAATATTAAAATATTAATATTTTATCTATTGTTGGAATTAGTCATGAAGGCAGACTATATGACTAATCTAACTGAGGGAGAAGAAGTAAGAAAGAATTTTAAAGAAAAAACAGCATTACTAGGACTCGTGTGTCTTTCTTAAATAAAGTAAAAACGGGTAAGTATATATATAAATATTATGGTGACACCTTGATGAGGTGCAAATTTTATATTTTATTTATACAAGTGTAAAAGAAGAAAGATAGAAGAAAATTGGAATTGAAGAAATGTGGGAGGGACCAAATTGTAAAGAATGAAAAGTTAGAGGTTCGAATGGTAAATAAAGAAGAATTTAAGGACTTATGTGCAATTTCAACATTTGAAGTTAAATGGAAATTAACTAATCTAGGAAAGCTAGATTATGTGGGACAATGAGATGTACATGTGAATTCACTATTACATGCAAATTATAGCATGCAAACAAGAGAAAGTTAGTGGGGAACATATGGGACCCTTACTATGTGAAGTAAAAGGAAGAATAAGACTAAATTTATTTGCATTTAATGAGATTGGTGCATTGGGTGGCTAAATGAGGAAAGAAAAATGTGGATGCATGTGACTTAAATAGATTAATGAATGATCAAATAAAATATAAAGTGAAGCTTGTGCATGAAATGCAATTGGAGGAATAAGGTGGTGCATGGAATAAAGAAATGAAGAAAGAAATAATGAGAAAGTGAGGTGGTGGATAGAGAAGATAATGAGGATAGATTTTAGGCCAATTTACAAGGGAGGAAATTGGTGCATGAAATGTGAGTGGGGAATGAATTGGTCCAATGGGCATTAAGGAATAAATAAAGAAACGAAAAGAAGGTGAGGAAAAAGCTTGGGAAAGAAAACCGCACCTTGAGAAAAAAAAAGAGAAAAGAGAGAATCAGCTTGGAAGTAAAAAGAAAGAAAGAAGGAAGGAAGAAAGGAGAAAGAGGAAAAGAGAAAGGAAGGTTCGATTTTGAGGAACTAGAGAAAAACTAAAAGGTTTTCCCGTCACATGCTATTATTGGAGTTTAAAGAGACCTTGCTGGTTCGGCTTAAAGTTTCCATGGTAAGGAAGGTAAGAATTATCATTTTGATTGAATGCATGCTTTTTGAACCGATTATAATGTGGGATTTTGTTTGTGGTAACAAGAATCTTCAAGGATTCAAGGACCAGATCCATGCATGTAGGTGGATCTTGGAATGGATGATGATTTTGAGCTAGATAAGCAATGGGTAAGTGATTTATCTTGAAATCACAAGTAGAAATGTATTAATTGTCTATGTTTGTGGGAGCAATGCTAACCGAGGATGTAAGGAAATTGTGAATTATATGTGGAATTCAAGTTAAAACTGAAAGGTAAGCATGTAATGTGACTACATTGTGTTGTGTTGGCTTTGGGTGGTTGAAAGTATGTGGATTGCATGTTAAATGATTGTGAATAATGTTGATGGAAAATATGAAATTAAGATTTGTTGATTGATGTGCTGCTCATATGTGAGTACAATTAAGTGTATTGGGTTTGAATTGTTGCTAGGAAGTGTGTGAGAAAGGAAACTTGCCATGGTGGCGTGCTGGAGGACGTACCGGATGACTGGCAAGTAGAATTAGCTAGATACGCACCCAAATCAATAACGACGTAGCGTCCCGCTATTACAAAGTGAGTAGGTGGTCTTTATTTCAAAATTTTCATACAATAAATATACATGTCAATATACGATTAATAAATGTGCTGGTTTGCTTTAAAGGCAATTTGTGGACAGCATGAGTTGGTAGAATTTTAGGCTTGTGAATGCCATGTTTTGAGAAAGGTTTTGTATATATGTATATATTAACTACATGCATAAAGAGTTTTAGAAATTGGGAAACAAGCTTTTTACCATGATTTATGTCAAAAAGTGCCTTATTGGTTTGTGTGATGTGCATTCATGAACAAATTACATACATTCACCATGCTGAATTGATATTTGAACTTCACGCAAAGGGTTTCTATTAGAAGTCTTCCCAACGAGTTTATCATGTTACCATGAATGGTATTTTTTTTTTTAATGGTTTTAAAATGAACTTTTGAGAACCCAATTTGCTTTTAAATAGTTTTGTCAAATTAAGAGATTCAAGAGTAGCTCGAATGTCATATCGGGATAGTGTGACCCTTGTACACAAGTGAGCTCTAGTTAGAGAACCTTTGGGTCGTCGACAGGCTATTAGACGTGGCTGAGGCCACGGTTTGTGATGTATATACATGGCTAGGCCACAAGTAGTTGTACATGGTTACGACCATTTGATTTCTCCGATGTCGGCCAATATCGTTAAGACTACCATGGTTGTAGGAATCCGGTGGAGCAGAGCTCCCGGATGTTATTACATGGAAGTAGGTCCACGAGTTCATTACTGTGATTACCTACTCGAGAGTGATCTCTCTTTTGGTTTTCAAACATGAATTCTTTTGCATGGTAAGAATTACAAGTTGTTCCGCAGCTTCGTTGTTTATATAGTGATTTTGTATTTAAATTCCTAGAGGACTAGATGATTTATGAACTTGTGTATAAGTCCTAGTAATGTTTGGTTTTACGAGAGCATGCATGATTATATTGATTTGCTTTAAGTAAAGTTGTTAAATGATTTTGACTGTGAAAATCTTTACTTGTATTGGTTTTAATTTTGATTTAAATGATAATCTCGTATTAAAATTCTTGGTTTTACATGTAAGGCTCAAATCACCCTTTTGAGTTAAATTGTTTACATATATTCTTATACTTTTAATATTCAAATCTTCTATCCTTAGCTTGTTTCCCATCTATGCCCTACTCACAAAAATGATGATCATTGAGTCTTTGAGACTCACCCCCTTTATCTTCTTTTTGCAGATAAGTGATCAGCTCAAGTGTATTGCCTTAGCATTTTGATTTTCTGCAGCATAGGTAATGACATCTCTTAGACTTCCACTTTGAGTCACTCCACTGCATAGGGGTCATGTTGTGTAAAACAGTTGGATTTTTAAAACTTATTAGTTTATCATAAATGTATTGCTAGAACTTAGAGGTTGCGTAATGAATATTAAATGTGATGTTGAATTTGTTGAAAGTTTATCAGAATTGGATATTATCATCCGATAGCGACGTATTAATTACAAATGTTTATTTGGTTTAAGTAAATGATAGAATCACTATTACTAGTCTACTTATATACATAAAAGAATGTTTTGATTTGATTATCTGATGCTCAATTAAGGCTTGTTCAGGATTTGGCAGATTCACTCGTAAGTCTCGAATGCTGGTAACAATTGGGGAAAAGGTTGTTACAATACACATGAGGAGGTTAGTAAGAGTGAATACAATTCTTTAGTGATACAATTACATGGGATGCAATGTGTATACAAAGAAAGTGCAAAAATTTAAAAAGGGTAGATGGCACAATGAAAAGTGACAAATGTGTATGATGCATACAACATAGTTTAGTTAGAATGGTTTCAAAGAATGAAAGAGGACTATGTACATGTATATAATCAAAGTCATATACAACCTATTGAAGGCTCAAATAGAAGAATATTTAGATCATTAGTTCACGAAACTAATATAGGGTTTTATACATTGTGAATGTAACAATGAAACCATACTAAGAAAACCCAAGTCTCATTAGATCTTTATAAGGTAATATGACATGATGTGATGATAGACATCACAAAGATAGATAAAAGCAATTAACCATATTGAAGGGCACAAGCCAAGCTACATGGAGACACGATTGCTAGATGGATTGGACATACATACTGTGAGGTAGAAATTAGCTTTGTGCTAATGGAAGCTGTTGGGATGAGTGTTGTTGTAATGACCTCTTACCCCAATCGTTACCGGCATCCGAGACTTGCGAGTAAACCTGCTAAATCCCGAACAAGCCTTAATTGAAACTTTAGATATTATGCCATCAATCCATGAAATTGCTTAAACCAAATACCTCTTTGTAATAAGAATTGCACATAAATCATAATCAACGGACTTATCCTTTATTCACCATAATTGTAAGATTACATTAAAGTTTTAAGTATCTAACTGCATATTTACATTAACACTATTTACAAATACTTCAAGCTATGAATGACTTGACCTCTAGCAGTGGAGTGAAAGTACTATGAGATGCCTTTACCTATCCGCAGTGGACCATAAACACCGATGATTGCACACTAGGTCGATCACTATCTACAAAATGAAAAAAAAGAGGAGTGAGTCTCACAGACTCAGTGATCATCAGCTCCGTGAGTAGAGCATAGATTTGAAACAAGCTAAGAGCAGAAGTTTTGAATATTAAAACATATGAATATATATAAACCACTTATAATCAAATAGAATATTTGTGCCTTACATTTAAACTCAAAAGTTGTGATGTAAAATAATAATTTCAAGTAATATAGTAAACCAGTGTAAGTAAAAGATCTCTACCATCGAAATCAGTTAACATCTTTACTAAAATCAAATCAGTATAATCACGCACGCTCCCGTGAAATCAAATATTGTCAAAGCTTTTACACAAGCTCATAAATCATCTCATCACCGAGGTATTATACACAACGACATTAATTCATGATCAATGTATAAGGCACTGAAAGCTTTTAATCAAATGGGGAAGCTGCGAAAAAAAATCTAGTATTTTTCACCATTCAAAAGAAATCATGTTTGAAAACCCAAAGAGATATCACTCTTGAGTAGGTAATCTTAAATATCAACCAGTGGACCTACTTCCACGTAATAACAATCCGGGAGCAGCACTTCACCAGATTTCCACATGCCATGGCAGTCTCAACGATGTTGGCCTACATCGAAGAATCAAGCGATCGCAACCGCGAATATCACTTATGGCCTAACCACATATAACAACCCATGGCTTTGCCACATATATCACAGACCATGGCCCCAGCCATGTCTAACAGCCCATCGGTGACCCAAAGGTTCTCTAGCTAGAGCTCACTTCTACACAAGGGTCACACTTAACCGAAGTGACAGCTGACTTACTATCGAATCTACCAGTTTGATAAAACCATTAAAAAATCAAGCTAGGTTTATTTCTAAACCATTTTCAAAGTATGATTATAGTAACATGATAGAAACCCCTTTCTTTTGTAAGACTTTACATTATAAACCTTTGCATGAGGTTTTAATATCAAATCAACATGGTGAATTTGTGATTTAGTTCATGAATGCACATCACACAAATAGCAAGGCATGTTTTGGCATAAACCATATTGAAAGGCTTGTTTCCCAATTTAAAATCCTTTACATATATAACTTATACATATATATAGTCAAAACACTTTCAAACACTAAGGCATTCACAATCTCCTAGCATTTCTACCAGCTCATGCTTTCCACAATTTTGTGCTTAAAATAAACCAACGCATATATATATTTAAGAATATTTTAAAATGGACACCCTCGACTCACCATATAATAGCGGGATACTTCGTTGCTATTGACTCGGATACGTATCTAGCTAATTCTACTTGCCAGTCATCTGTTGTGTAACGACCTATTCCCTCGATCGCTACCGACGTTTGAGACTTGCGAGTGGACTCGCCAAAT
>NW_018397257.1:581028-581233 GCF_002168275.2 Theobroma umbraticum | reverse complement strand
AGTGACTATTGATTCTTACAAACTAGACTATATGATACACAAACCGACCTCTAGATAGTGGAGCGACTCTGAGTGGAAGTCTAGAGATGCCATTTCCTAGATTGTAGCCAACTTCAAGATGTTGAACAAAATCTTAAAACTGATTACTTACCTGCAAAAGAAAATAAAGTGGGGTGAGTCTCACAGACTCAGTGATCATCAACCC
>NW_018397257.1:580585-580697 GCF_002168275.2 Theobroma umbraticum | reverse complement strand
ATCGAATTTCATCATATAAGCAAGGGAGCAGTAGAAAAACTATTATTTTTCATCTTGGAAAAACTACTTACGTAAAAACCAAAAGAAATATCACTCTCGAGTAGGTACAAAA
>NW_018397257.1:580015-580164 GCF_002168275.2 Theobroma umbraticum | reverse complement strand
AAACCTCTTTTTGTATCACCTTGCCATGTAAACCTTTTTGCATAGGGTAAATGCTTAATCCGCATGGTGAATAAGAATTGATCCATGAATGCACTTCACACAATCCACAAACTCCTAAAATCACTACCAGCTCATGCTTTCCACAATTT
>NW_018397257.1:579818-579921 GCF_002168275.2 Theobroma umbraticum | reverse complement strand
AGTTCCTGATTTTTGCTAGATTTTTCCCACTCCAAGACACCGGTTCTCACACCTAAATTTTCTTTGCTGCCACAATTAAACCACACCTTAAAAATCAATTTAC
>NW_018397257.1:579423-579645 GCF_002168275.2 Theobroma umbraticum | reverse complement strand
AGGAAGAAATCCTTCACAAGGAGAAAGTGACGGTGGTGAAAGAAAGAAAGAAGACAAAGGCTTAATGACTAAAGAAAAGGAAGGTTCTAGTGTTCAGCATGTCAAGAAAAAAAAAATAGAAAATTCTCTCCCTTTTTGGGCTGTCAAAGGATGGACGAAATGAGAAAATTCGAGAAGTTTCAAGACAATTTTGGTTAGTCAACATAGGTAAGTTCTTTGTCT
>NW_018397257.1:577512-579267 GCF_002168275.2 Theobroma umbraticum | reverse complement strand
ATGTGGGAAAAGAATGAGAGAAAGAAAGGTCAAGCTTCCTTTGTAAACTTTGACCAAGCTAAATCGAAAAATCGCCATTTAGCCCTCCTAAGTTCCCATTCTTTTTATTGAGTCGTCCCATCACTTTTAAATTCTAATTTTTCTTCTACTTCCTTCCTTCACATGTGTATAAACATAATATGAGGTTTGTACCTCATTCGCGTGTCACCATAATATTTAAATATATACTTACTCGATTGTGCTCTATTCATCAAAGCATACGGGTTCCCTCTAACCTCATGATTTTCTTCCAATTTTCCTCTTTTCTTCCCCTCCCCCACTTAGATTAGTCCAATAACTCTCTATTTTAACTAATTTTACTGATAAATAAAATATTAATATTTTAATATTATTTTATTCATAAAAATATTATTTTATTTAAAAATATTCTTTCTACCTATCGTCGTTCTCTAACACTCAAAATTACATCAAATAACCTTTATTATCATTCATAGAGTCTCATAAATCGTTAAATGAGGGTACAGGGTGTTACATGTTGCCTCATCTGGCATGCTATCATGACAAATCTTCTTCACTTACACAATTTCCTAGTAACCATTCAAACTCAACACAATTAATTATACTCGATTATGGGCAGCACATCAATCAATGAATCCTTAACCTAGTTTCATAGCTTTCATCAACATTAGTCACAAACATTTAACTCACAATCCATATACTTTCAACCAACCCAATCTAACACAACACAATGTAATTACATTGCGTGTTTACCTTTTGGTTTTAGCTTGAGTTCTACACACATAGCTCACAATTTTCTCACATCCATGGTCACCATTGCCGCCATAAACATAAACAGTTAATATACATCACATTTGTCTTGTCTACTTGTGATTTCAAGACTAAATCACTTACCTATTGCTTATCTAGCTCACAATCACCATGGATTCCAAGATCCACCAACATACATGCATTGAGTTCTTTGAATCTTTGTAGATTCTTGCTACTACAAACAAAATCTCACATTACAATTGATTTACAAAGCATGAATTTCAAGCAAAATGACAAATCTTTTTACCTTCCTTGTCTTGGGTTCCCTAGGCCGAACCTTCACATTCTCTTTTCTTCTTTCTCCTCTCTCCCTTTCTTCCTTTCTTCCTTTCTCCTTTCTTTCTTTCTTCCTTTCTTCCTTTCTTCCTTTACTTCCTAGCCGAATTTCTCTTTTTCTTTCTCAAAGGTTCGGTTTTTCTCAAGACAAAGCCATTTGGTTGGCTATTTCTTTGGTGTGGGCGGACATCACAAGGTTAGCTTGAGAAACCTTTCTTTTTCTTCTTTCATAGGCAGATTGGCCAAAGCTTGGTCATTTTATCATTTTCCTCTTACTTTCATGTGGTGAAAATCACAAGGTAAAAAGGCTTTTGAAACCTTTCCACCCGCCACCTTCATTGCCCATTCTTTTTCCATTATTTTCTTTTCTTTTCTCTTTACATGTCATGCCAATCAATTCTTCTCTTTGCCACCTCTTATTGGTAGCTTGTTCATGCAATGTTTCATTATCCATTCCTTTATCCTTTGGTTAGATTGCCTTGTCCATGCATTAGTCAACATGGTGTTCTCTTTTAATTTATTTCACTTGCATTTCATTCCACATGAATTTCTGTGCATTTCATTTTCATTTCCTTTTAATGCCACCTTATCATCCAATAACATTTCATGCTATGATTATACATTTTCCTTTTCAAATCACATTACCATCCT
>NW_018397257.1:577310-577502 GCF_002168275.2 Theobroma umbraticum | reverse complement strand
ACTATAGGCTATCCTTGCCAAACCATGGTTTCCTCCCATTTAAATACTTTTTATTCCTTTTTCTCTTTATTAACTTTCACATGGTGGGGTACCACATGTTTCCCAATAACTTCCTTTTTTTGGCAATGCAATGATTTGCATGTAATAATGAATTTCACATACACATCTTATATTCCACATAATATAACCTTC
>NW_018397257.1:558610-577300 GCF_002168275.2 Theobroma umbraticum | reverse complement strand
AAATGTCCATTTAACTTCAAATATCGAATTTGTAAATGAGTCCTCAAACTTTTCCTTATTTACCATGTGACCTTCTAAACTTTCATGCTTTATAATTTAGTCCTCTCAACATTTTCTAAATTTCAGTTTCCTCCTATTTTTCTTCCTTTACATGTGTACAAATATAATATGAGGTTTGCACCCCATCAAGGCATCACCATAATATTTAAATATATATTTACCTGCACCAACTTTATTTAATAAAGACATGCGGGCCCTACTAATGTCGTTTTTCTTCAAAATCGTTTCTTGCTTCTCCCCCACTCAGATTAGTCATATAATCCTCCTTCATGACTAATTTTGACAACAGTTAAAATATTAACATTTTAATATTATTTTATTAATAAAATATAATTTTAATCTAAAATTTTTCACTTGTCTCCTTAGGACCTTAAATGTCTCACTTTGTCCCGGTTCACTTCCGAATCACCTTTTAACTTGTTAATTCATCCTCGATAAAAATATTTAGTTACTATTTTCTCGCATGTGAAATATTTATTCCAAACTATTCCTTTCACTCATCACCCCTCTTTGGCAGTTAGATTTATGTCAATCGACCCTTCGTCTTGTCGATAAGGTCATATTGGCTCTCATGTGAGGTTACGAGGTGTTACAGTTGTAGCCAATTGGAATTGGGTAAGACTCGATTCCAATCATGCAATAGTATCATTCATGTTGAATGATTAAAGGTTTTCCTTTATCAATAAAACATTAATTATAATGGGTTATAAGTCTAATTGGATGAAGTCCATGAGATTAATATATCTTACAAGGAAACTGTAATAAGTTGCAGTTATGAGATTCCTATGTATCAAAGCGCAAACTCTAAATGTTCTCAATTCACGTATCATTGAGACTAGACATCAATGTTGCCTAAAGACTAGTACATTTTATATTTCTTACTTGGGATGTAAATAATTGATCTTAGAGGTTGAAGTATAGAGATACTTGGAATTTGAATGTAGGTGTTTTCCTCATAGAGCAAGTTCATTGAACATGACCTGCTATGAGAAGCGCATTTGGTATCTCACTCAAGTGTCTATGCAATACTCCTCATGTGTCAATTGTGCAAATACTCCCTACACTTGAGACACTAGGTTGTCTTATGTGAGGAATGCTATGCTTTGATTTCAACCCTATGGGTGTCTAACCTAGGATGCCAAAATAGGATGCTTTTAGGTATAGACGAAGCATGTGCAAGAAAATGAGTGGTTAAGAAAGGAATCATTACCCTAAGTGGTTTAAGGGACATATCCTAACAGTTTTGGTTTATATTAGCTTGTTGAAGTCCTTGGCCAAGGTGGCCTGGAGATTATCAAAAGAGTTTCATAATTCTCTATAAAGCTCATGATCTATTTACAAGAATGAATATGGAGGTCAATAAGAGTAGACACTGCACCATACTTTATCATCTCCCGGATATATGATGAAAGGATGAATTACACTAATAGACTGTACACTGAAAGGTTGTTAAAGAACCCTTTGACTCTCCTAACAATTGGGTGGCCATGATGAATTTCTAGATGCAAATCTTGATCTATGAAATTGAAATAATTAGTTTAATAAAAATTATAATTCAATTTCATTGCCCACATGTTAGGAACCTAATGGGTCACACGCGATAAGTTACATTGGAAGTATGATGATTTAAGTTGGACTTAAACCATACACTAGGTTTTTAACTTCTAAAGACTTAATTAAAATAGTTTAATTAAGTGTAAGGCCATTATTATAATTAGTTATAATATTAAAGCCTTAATTCTAAACAAATAAAGTAAATTTAATTTAATTTTAATTTACAATGACTTAATTAAAAGGTTTAAATAAGTGTTGGGCTAATACTATAAGGGGTCATTATATTGAGGCCTTATTTACAATTTAAGAAGTTAATTAACCTAGATATAAATATTACTTTTTAGCTACTTTTTATAATACAAGTGAAACACACAAGTTAGGCTTTTGAGTCATTAGAAACTTAACAAGAAAGCTTAGCCGCGCACCTTCTTAAGTGATTTGAAAAACAGTTTTCCAATTTTCTAATTCAGCTAAAAAGAGTGTGATTTTGTGGAAAGGACAAGTTCTTGTCCACCTTACTAGCACAAAGGCATAGTTGAGAAAGCTCCATCTTATAAAGGTTCAAGTGCAACCATTGGAGGCCAAGCATTTAAAGGCTTAGGTTCTTTGCTTCTTTTGTGGTGTTCATGGGTTTGACAAAGAAGAGGTAATATCATGATAGCCACATTACTTGGTAAAGGTATGTTATTTTTTTGATTACTTCTCTTCTAGTTTTGCTTGTATTAAAACCACCTAAGTGATTCTTTGTGCCATGGCATGGTACATTAAATTTTTATTTTTCACTACATATGATAATTGTTATATATAAGTTTCATGCCATTCAAACATTAGGATACCATAGAAATCTTTGTGATATTCTTATTTTACTATTATTTTTAGATTTCAAGATGCTTTAGTTATTTTAACATTGAGTTTAACTTCGAAATGTTGAGAAAATCTACTTGTTAGATCAAGCTTGTTTAGCTCATTGGGGTAAGGGTTGTCTCCAAAGTTTGAATATATGTATGGGTTTATAGAGATGAATGAAAATGTGAAGGGAGAACCTAAATTTAAGGATGGGAAAGGAAGATAATGTTTAGATGATGGAAATATTTTTTTATTTTGCAAGTATGTAAATGGAAATGGTTTTCAAAGAGAAACCCTAAATTACAAAGAAAATGGGTATGAGTTAAGGAAGGTGAATATGAGCTAAGATATGATGTGAAACTATGTATCAGCTTAATCGAGATGAGTGTTAGCTTTGAAATTGACTCTAGTGTTGAAATGATAGAATTAAATGATGTAAATATACTTTGAATTTAAATGAAAATGTTATTGAACTTAAAGAACAATCCTTAAAGAGTGTTGAAGTTGGTTGTGTAAAGAAAAAAGCTTTTAAACCTTCAAACCTTCTGAAAGTGAAGAATTGATTCTGAGTAAAATAGAAAGAAAAATTTCATTTCTCAACAAAAAAGAATTGACCTATTGAGAAAGAAATGTCGATTCTTGAGTAAGAAGAAGCAATTTAGAAAGCCATTAGAAGATCAAGAATCGACACTAGGTGAAGCAAATGTCAATCCAAGGAAGACAAAGGGCAGATAGAAGCAGACTTTGAATGTGAAAATTGACCACCCATAAAAGTGAGCTTGATTCCAAAGAGAAAAAAACCAAAAAAGGACAAGTCTAAAGATTTTAGATTGACTCCTGAAGCATTAAGTATCGATCCCTAAAGTTGCAGACAGAAAAATTAAAGACTTAGAGAAGAAGGAAGAAATGGGTGAAATGGATAACATTGGAGTGTCCAAAAGCCAGCTTGAAATTCAACTTTGCCATTTGATACAGAAGTAGAATCGACAACTAAAGAAGTTAGCGTTGATTCTTATGTAATAGAAAGCTATTGACTTTGAAGCGGGATAAGAAAAATCGACACCTCAAGGATGAAAGGTTAATTTTCACAGAAATACAAAGGTTTTGGATAGTAATCAGACAAAAAAGGTTAACCCCTCAAACATCTACAAGTCGATCCTCACAAGCTCTAGACTAAAGCAAATGTCTATCCATAACTATAAAGGATCAATCTTAAGAGTACAGATAATACAATCTAGCTAGCCCCAACATTCAAAATTTTGATTCCAACTTACCTAAATGACCAAAAACCACAAAGGCCTATAAATACCTCTATGAAGACGTTATTTGTGAATAAGAAAGAATAGCAAAAACATTCCTTTTTTCAAAGAAAAGCTAAAAGTTCATTCATTTTCTCTCTACTACATATTCCTAAGTAGAGTATTTTTCGTATAGCCTTTATTCATTAAAAAATCCTTACTCTAAGCCTAATTCATCAGCCTTTTAAGGTCTTAAGCTTTGTAATCTTGAAGGGAATACACTACTGTTTTTGGTTATACCTCCATAGAAAAAGTGGATAAAGGTTATACCTCCATAGAAAAGGTAGATAAAGGTTATACCTTCATAGAAAAAGTGTAGATAAAGGTTATATGTGAAATCGTGACTTTTAATCTAAAGGTAGATTGGAACTTTTCAATAAAGATGTATGAATCAAACTATGTCTATGTGATGTGTTCAATGAGTCTTTCAAACTATGGAGTTTTAATTTATCCTCCATATAGTATTTTAATTGTGGAAGAATTATGGTTGAATGATTGGATGAAAAAGGAAACCAAAAGAATGCATTTTTACGAATTAAGGCATAAAGGGGAATGTATTTTTGTGAATTAAGGCATGAAGGGTTAATTCCCATGAAGCATGGGTTGATCCTATATGTTTTGAAGATAAAAAAAGCTATTGGAAGTGTTAAGAATCGATCCCAAGCAAGGAAGGGTTGATTTTTACAAGATAGGGTACTTAGAACAACTTTTGAAACTCAACAATCAATCACTAATGGCTAAAAGGTCAATTCTTACAAGTTAGAATTACAAAACAAGCAATTGGAACTTTAAGAATTGATGTTTAGGCGTCAAGAAAGGCAGGTTGAGCCTAAAGTATATTGGACCATTCGAAATTCTTGAAAGAGTTGGCGCAATAGCCTATCATTAGCACTTCCACTAGATCTTGCTAGTGTCCACTTGATATTTCACATTTCGGTACTATGGATGCCCATTATTGGAGTTATAATATGATTGGGAATGATAGAATGTGAATATTATGATTTTAGTGGTAAAATGTTACATGAATAATAATGCATATGTGTAAAAGGGCCAGATATGGGCCATTACACCACACAAGTATTGGGAGCCAGATGTGAGGCTTTATACCACATGTGATTAGACCTCAATGTGGAGCTTAATACCACACATGATCAGGGCTAGATAGGGGGCTTCATATCACAAATAATTAAGGCCATATGTGGGGTGTTATACCACACACCTACATAATAGTGAGATTTTAGCAAATGTACCAATCTCTCAATATATTTTATGATGTGATTTTTCCCTTATCTCATACAATTTTGATATGGTGATTTCTATGTTTATATTGAGTGATGATATTGCACTGGTATGAATGATGATGTGCTTGGTTGCTAGATTATGTATTCATGTATTAAATGATTGTTGTGGAACTATTGAGTTGAAAACTTGAGTAGTACTTCTAGATCTCCGTATGAGAGGTAAGTACCTAAGGTATGGGCTGTGTAAGGATTGATATCACTACCAACGGTAATGGTACCAGTACCCTTAATGTGAACTCTCTTTCATTTTCTACTTGAAATTATTGTACTTGGAACTATAAATGTTTATTAACTTTTTTATGTAACTTGGTTTTCGTATGCATTTATGGAAAATGATGGAAACAAAGATTACTGAACATTTGAGAGGAATTTGTATGGATATTGTTTTTACGAAGTATGGTTTACTGCAAAAACTTTTCCTTCTTGGCATGTGCCCTTCCTGCATCCACTCGCAAAGTCATTATGAATCACCCACTATTTTCCCTCATTTTTTCTTTACATATCAATATCTTACATGGCTTAAGCACCTTGTGAAGTAGTAGCTTAACCCACATTTAGTAGGTGTGGTCGTGCTTTCATTCTAGTTACTAGTGTCACTACACTCCGCAGTGTGTCGCGTTAATTCTTGATTGTTTATATTTACAATGATACATGGCTATGTAAATAAATATTGATATACTTATATTTACTTTATGTTGTGAATATTGTGTTGAGCCTTGAAATAAGTGCATAGAATATTGATGATTATGGTGAAAGAACTAGAGATGATAATGGCACAGGATATGTGCCAAATCATAGAATTTATACGTTATATGAGTGAGATAGCAATACCACACTTTACATTAAGAAATTCCGTAATTGCGTGATCGTGCTTATGAGATTGTCAATGTTTATATATATTATGATTATATGGATGTTGAATAAATATGGTGAATGACAAGCCCATACATATTGGTTAAGGCTTGCATGGGCTTAATGGGCTATTGTGAAACCCCTAACTTTTGTTGGATAAATCTTTAAATGAGCTTTAAACATCTACCATACTTGATTTCATTTATTGGTTATAGTCACTTCCACGTATTCTTTTATCTTTTGTGGCCGCCTCCTTGGTTGGCTATCACTATTGAAGTAAAAAATTTTCTAAGTTTGCAAGGGGTTAAAATATGTGATTTTTAAAAAACAATCTACTAGAAATATAAAATGGTGGAAATAGTTCCCTTGATATTTAAATAAATAAAAATGATTTTTCCTTAATTTTTTGAGTATGTTAGCTATGGTAAATGAAAGCCATAAATTTAAGTTTAGTCACACTTTTTGATTTTGTTCTTGGAATAAAAATTTAGATTTTGATTCTTTTGGAATTTGATTTTTTAGATATTTTTATTCAATTCAAATGAAAGGTGTTTGCTTATTTACATTAAATATCTTAAGTAAGTAGTATTAAATGTAAATAAGTTGTAAGATTAAATATCTTAAGCCACATTGGTGTAGTCACTTATCATCTGGCATTACCACCTAACTTATTCGATGTTCATCTAGTGTTTCATGTGTCCATCCTTAAGAAGTATGTTCCTAATCCTTAGCATATGGTGTAGTATAATGAAGTCCAGTTACAGGATGGACTTAATTATGAGGAGCAGGTCATAGCCATATTAGATCAGCAAGTGAAATGGCTTTGGTTAAAAGATATTGTTACGATAAAATTATTGTGGTAGAGCCATTCGATTGAAGAAGCCACAAGGGAACTCGATAAGGAAATGAGAGAGAAATATCCCTATCTTTTAAAGTTTGATATACGTGTTGTGATCTATGCATATGATTTGAAATTCAAGGATGAATTTCTTTTAAGGAGGGGAGAACATAACACCCCCGATTTTTAATGATAACTATGTGTGATGCTAGACTAGCTTGTAGGTTATTGTAAACTTCAATGTGTATGAATGTGAATTCAAAGAACGTCTGAGTATGTAAAAAGCTAAAGTGATGATGTGCATACACTTGGCACACGAATGATATAGTGCATATGTTTGGCACTAAGATGAGTATGATATGTATGCAAATTATGCCATGTTTAATTGATATGCTATGTCACATAAGGCATGAATGAGAAATTAACGTGCATGATGAACTTATGTGTTTATCTTTAGTGAGATATGAATGATTGAAGGTTGTGGAGAAGATTGAGAATGAGTGTAGGCTTCAAAAGAACCAATTTTTTACGAATTTAATCCTCATAAGTCAATCTTAGCACATAGAGGATTGAATCTGTGAAGTAGAGAGCTAGGAAAAAAGAAAGTGCACTAAACCAAAATCGACTTGAGAGCCTTTATAATCAATCTTAGGCAGTGAAATGGGAGTAAGGGTAAACAATTTGGTCCAAGATCGACTGTAGTCCTCCCATAGTCTATCCTAGACTGCCAGATTAGCTAATTTTAGGCTTAAAAGCCCCTCCCCAAAACGTGAAAATTATTCATTTTCTCTTTACACCTTCATTCTCCTCCCATTTCCTCTCAACTTTTACACCCTTTAAACCCACTAATCCTAATGACAAATTATGGATTTTAAGTGTTAAAGGAAGGAGATTTTACCTCATAAAGGCTTGGTGGATGATTTTCACTTTTTCACTCTAAAATCCAAGCCTTGGTTTCCAAGAATAATTTTTAAGGCCACTTGGAGTGGATTAAAGCTTGGGAAATGTTTTTAGAGGTGAGATTAAGCAATTTTGTTCATTATTTTCTAATTCGAATGGTTAATAACTTAGATTTAATTTGACACAACTTTGGTGGAAAAATTGTTCTCTTAAGTTGGTTGGATATTTGGGGTGAACAATAGCACAACCCAACTTCTAAGGTATAGGTTAGTTCATTGTTGAAGGATTTGACCTTATTTGTTTATGTGCTAAGGATTTGGCTATTTAAGAAAAGCTAGCATTTTTCAAAAGCCAAGATTTGATTATAAAATGAAAAGTTATGTCATAAAAAATAATGCTCATGTATTGCCAATGCTAGATGATTATGCGAGTGAAAATGACACTCAAGTACCAAGTTGTACGAATTGAAGCTAAGGTACTAGTGAGTTACAAGTACAAGGGCTGATAAGGAACCTTTGAATTGTCAAGGGGAGTGGGAAACATTTACGACTAGGAGCATAATGACTAAAGTGTATGTATGCTTCTATAATGAATATGTATGATGCATGTATGTATGAGCTATAACTAAGTCTAGAGGTAGAAGTCTTAGGCTAGAGAATGTTCATGCAAGATGTGACATGCCTAGTGATAGAATGCTTAAGTTAAATGATGTGAATATGTATACAAATTCATGATATGAGAATTATGATGCTATGATGAATGCTTATATGACAAATATGTCTAGAATTGCTATGTCTAGACTAGTGAATGTTATGAAAAATGCATGATATGCCTCCAAGGCTATGCCTAGGCTAAAGATGGAATGTGATATGATAATGATATAAGTCATTACGAAATGAACGTGATTGTGTATGACTCATGATAGTGTGGTGATAAGTATGATTAAGTGGGTCTATGACATGATGTATGTATCGTCCGTAAGTGTATCCGAAAAATATTATGATGTAGAATAAATATGCTCTGTCCGTGGAGGACTTTTAAACAATGTATGTTATGAGGATTGAATCTATCCATACCCCTTGTGACTATTATATTGTCTACAGGGATGGTGGTTTCATCCCGTTAGTGATTCCTACCTACTATGCAATGATGATGTATGTTGCCTACAGGGATGGTGGTTTCATCATGCTTGTGAGTCCTGCCTATAGTGCTATGATACCATATGTTCAGATTATTTTAGATGATGTTTATTGACTTCGTTGTTTGCTTCAACAATGGGGCGTGACATGACTCCATCGTTTGCTAGGGTAATACGGTGTGACATGACTACATGACTATGTCATATCCAGGGAGGACAACTCTATGATATATTATGATGTTGTAAATGTACAAAGGCATGCCATAGGAACTAAAATGTTTATCATGATATGTTATGCTATAAAATGATGATTTATGTTAAGGATTAAGGTAAGAACCATATGTAATTTGTTATGTGTCTATGATATGTTGCGTGCTTAAGAAACTTATGAACTAGCATCAAGATGAGCGCCACAAGGTAAGTACACTTAACCACATATGTAGACAGCCATATGTTGAGTCAATTCATATGATATAATTAGATTGATAGATGGTTATATTGATGGTCATTGTTAGCTGAATAAGGTGAGGATGATTATTACGCCACCTTAGTATGTTAATAAATAAAGATAAACAACGTAGTACGATTGCCATGACTATGTTAGACTATGATCAACAAGTGATGATTGGCTTGTCTTACATATACATGTTTTATGATGTATGATATGCACACATGGATAGAGGATATGTGTAACAATTATCCTTACACATTTACAATTGTTATGGTCTCACTCACTGAGCACTATTCACCATTTTAATTGACATGTGTAGGAAAATAGACATCAAGGATTGGGTGGCTTAGTGTTGTCATTGTCAAACACATAATTTTTACAAGTGTAGATTATTCGCTGGCAATCTCACTCCGTTGGGTCATAGACAAGTCTTATGCATCTGCAATGTATAAATGGTCATGTTATAGAACGAATTACCTAGGTACTGCATTACCTTATATGGTTTCATGTAATGAGATGATTAGAGATTTAAAATGATGATTGGCCAATGTATGGCCATGTGGATTTTTATGTTTAAGTTTAATGTACAAACACGAGCCGTGGGGTAGATTATGAACTACAAAGGTTCAATGTTTTAAATGTTAATGGATATAATGTTGGCCAAAAGGCCTTATGTGTATGATTTATGCTTATCAAGTTTATGAAGAAAAGGCTTCCGTGAGTCTCGTGAGCTTGCGTGTCGATCATAGACTCCTAGATTTCATGATAGACTTGGTATTAGACTAAACCTAGCTTATAAAGAGTCCTAGGTCAATCTATCTTTGTCAGCGGAGTTAAGTAAGGACTAGAGTAGGGTCTTGTTAATGTTTTGTGACTATAGCATAATCCATGAGTTAAAGGCTGTGCAACTTCCTAACGTTCGTAGTGAGCTTGCCCATGATTTTGGAATATGAGTTTTTAACACGATTTTGCTTTGTTTTAGGTAAAAATGCTGCCTAAGACTAGGGCTGCCTCAAGCGCTATAGTAGAACATGATTACCCTAATGAAACTATGGTTGGATCATGGATATCTTTGTTAAGGAGTCATGGAAGAGCGAGAGTCGCGAGATATGCTCGAAATGTTGAGCCTAGCTATGAGCCTGTTGGTGATGATTATGAGGAAGCTAGAGATGATCACCTGACAGGAAGAAGTGTCACTCTAGAAGAATTGATAGTGAGGCTACAAAGTTTGGCACCTGAGTTTGCCAAGTTTCAAAATAGGGGCAAAGCACGGTCAAATGAATGGATAAATTCTAGCTCGAAGGACCTAGACTATGTGCCAGTAATAAAACATGGCAATGAGGCAATTTTGGCAACGTTAGCTGATTTCATGAAACTTAAAACCTTGTGTTTATTGGCTCAAACACTGAAGAGGATCCATAGGGATACCTCAAAGACATAGAATGTATATGCTCAATGTTGGGATGTTCCAGCTAGAGATTAGTTAAGTTAGTGGGCTTTCGATTGAAAGATGTAGCCCAGATATAGTTTGTGACTCTTAAGAGAAGGAGAATAGCTCCACTTACATGGGAAGAATTTGTCCAAGAATTTTTGGACCATTTTCTACTTGACAACGTGAAAGACGCTAAGGCACAAGAATTTGAGATGTTAGTTTAGACACCCGAGATGTCAGTGATGGAGTATGACATTTGATTCACCTTGTTGTCCCGTTATGCACCAAATTTGGTGTTGACAAAAAAAAAGAAAAAAGGTTTGCGAGAGGCTTGATAGAGCCATTATTCAGAGTTATTGCCACACAGAGGCTTGCAACTTACTCTATAATGGTTGACATGACTAGACTAATTGAGAACTATAGGATAAGGAATATGATGGATAAAAATAAGGGTCAGAAAGCTAGAATAAAAAGCTAACGAGGCAAAAAGGTTTTTAGTGAGACACAATGTCCAATTTCTATGGGCTGTCAAGTCTGAGAAAGAACTACTTCGATGTGCAAACCACCACAAAATAGTGATTCGCTTAGCCCTAATAGAAGACAAAAACTATTCAGTGGTGCCTCAAATCTAGGCTTCAAACAGAGGGGTGTCTTATGTAATAACTACGACAAGGTGCATGGTGGACCATGCCTTAGAGCAACGGGGTTATGTTTTAGATATGGGCAGTGATGACATATGATGAAAGATTGTCCAAGGCTTAGATAGTCAATGGGAGATAATAATGGCTATATGCAATCAATGGAAACTACACCGCTTAGGGTGGCACCCTTTACTAGAAATGCCAAAAAAGACGAGGGCAAGGGAATAGCCACATCATCTTGAGGCAAGACAAAGCAACAAAGCAGTGTAGGAAGTGGTCAAGTAAAAGTGTTTTACTTTGACACAGCAAGATGCTCAAGCCTTTAATGTAGTGGTTACAGAAACGCTTTACTGTTGCGGTACAGAAGCTCTAGTATTGTTTGACCACAAATCGACGCATTCATTTACATCACCCAGTTTGTGTCAAAATTAAATTTGTATTGTTATGAAATGAAAGAACCCCTAATTGTGACCACTCCTTTAGAAGAATTACTTATGGTGGAATATATATATGTAAGTCCTACATAGTCTGTATTAAGGACAAGAACACTTTGGCAAATCTAGTGCTACTAATGACCCCTAGATTTTGATGTAATATTAGGAATGAACTAGTTAGCCTACTTTGCCAAGGTAGATTGCTATCGTAAGTTAGTGAAGTTCAAGTTTATGAGGGAACCATCATTTGTAATTTTCGAGCACAATGGCCCAGTAGCTGATGAGATTATGGCAACTTTGGCCGTAGAGCGAGGGCCCAGGCAAGATTGCCAAGAGAATCAAGCTATGATGGCAAAATCCTAGGTTTTAGTTTATTGTCTTTTCCAAGTAATTTTAATTTCTATTAGTTAATTTAGTGTTTATTTTAATTTTGTTTAAATTAATTTTTTGAACATTTTAGTTACTTAAATAAGATTAAATTGTCTTAAATTTTTGTACTTAGTAAAAACTTAGGAACAAATCTTCATGAGAATGATACTCTACTTCAACATTGTATTACTTGTTTGCAATAGTGTGCTCTGGCTTGAAAATTTAATAATAGTGTCTAGCAGACACTTGATGCCTAGAGGTCGAGTCACGATGTGCTGACTAGTCATTCTTTATTTTTGTTTACGTTATGGATAATGAACATGTTTATGATGATGTAGTCAATGTTTGGCATTTTACTTTCTGAATATTATGGATAAATGTGCAAAGGTGGCTCAAGGCCCTACATGGACACTTGAGGGAGTTGATAAATGTTTAGATGATATTGTGCATGAGAGTATGGCACTCTGTTGATATATGAGATGTTTGCATTAACATTGTTTATGTTGAGAAGTTCCATAACTATGTAATGTTGTTTATGGTTGCATGCATGTGATTACAATGTATGTGTATGGATGATTGAATGTATGCTTCCACACATGATTATGAATGTTTAATGAATGAATGGAATGAGGCTTGCTTAGGCTTAATGGGCTATACCCATCTGGGTCCATGTACTAGTCATATTCCACCACAAAATAGGATGTGACACATTGCTAGATGTCAATTTTGACTTATAAATATAAAACTAATCAAGTAAGGACTTGATGATTAATGATAATCATTTGATTCACTAATACTTATCGAACTCTCATTGTAGTTCATATTTATTGCCTACATATTAACAACTTAACGGGTCACACACATTAAAGATTCCAATGCTAGAATGTAAAACTTCGGATTAGTTGTACTTAATTGAAAAGAAGTATAGACTTAAAAGGCTTAAATGAATAAGTTCAATTTTGGCAATTCATAGTTAGATTAGGATGAGCATATTTACCTTTAAATAAGATGCTTATACTACACTTTTGAGACACATCTTAAAAACCAAAAACCTTGATAGGTAATTAAGAATTATGAGGAGAAACATAGGACCTCACTAGCCCTGAATATTGGTAGCACTTGGTGGCTAACCCTAGGTATTGGTTTTGGGAATTCCTAGCCCTAATTATCAATGCCTCTTCATCATCCTCTTCCTTCTTTTTGTGTTTCTACTTTCCTTGAGAAGTGAGAAACCTTGAATGCTTCCTCCTAACTAGCACTAGGCTTAGCAACGAAGGCAAACCCTTAACCACCATTAGTCTTATTCCATTTGAAGTTTGTATGGATCACCATTAAAGGTTGGACACTAGGACAACATGAGGCTTGCAACAACCTAAGTTCCATAAGAAGAAGATTTTGAGATATTTACTGAGTAACCTTTATATTTAGACATCAAAGGCTTTAAGGTATTAATCTTTTACCAACTAGTTATGATTTTTTTATATTAAATAACCATTGTTGATCTTGCTTGAGGGAAAAGTTTTTAATATTCATTACGCATGTATATTGATTTGCATGACAGTTCCCATAAAGGGGCACATAGAATCTATCAGAAGTTAATGAACGTGTATATGCTTATTATATGAACAAGTTCACTGAACATGAGACACCACGAGAATTCTATTTTCACTTTAATGTCAATGAAAACAAATTCACATGTGACAATTATATAAGTTATCCTTAGACTTGGGATTATCAAGTTTTCTTGCATGTGAAGTATACTACTTTGATACTATCTTATGTAATCCTAGCCAAGGATATATGATGGGGTGGATATTGAGTTTAGCATGAAACACATAAAGCTAGATGAAAGATAAAAAAATGATTCATCACCTCAAGTGACTTCGTGAGGAACCTTAATTGCTTCTTGACATTTATTAACTCAAGGAAATCCTTGGCCAATGAAGAATTAAGATTTGAAAAGGATTTTTTGAATTTCATTAAAAGAGTTAATGACTAGTTTTAAGTGCTAACATGAGTAAGACATATATACAATAGACATTAAATTGTAAGTTATGTCTAATTTGGATACTAGTTGATTGAAAATTGAATTACATGACAAGATTATGTACTGAAAGATTGAGTTAAACGATACTAACTCTTCTTAATATTTGGATGGTCATGACACATTGTTAGATGCCAATCTTGGTATATAAATGTGAAGTTAATTCAGAATTGATGATGAATGCAAATAAGTTTATTTCATTTAATCTTATATTGCTTAGGATTATAATTTCATATTTATTGCTAACACATCAAAAACCTAAAGTGTCATAAACATTAAAGTGACAAATGAGAAATTAAAATGGAGAATTAAGGTTGACTTAATTGCAAACAAGTTTAGGGTTTCAAGGGTTTAATTGAAAGGATTCAATTAAATTGAAGTAATTTAAATAGTTTAAAGGTTGTGCAAATCCTATTAAGGTTAGAATTGATGAGGTTGCATAAATAGGGTGCTTCAGCTGCACAAAGCAACACACAACAATAAGAGAAAAGCTTTCAGCATCCTTGAGAAGTGAAGCCCGAGAGTTCAGGTTAACATAACACATGATTTAATAATTCATGATGCAAATTATTATTTATTTATTTATTTTTTTGCAAGCACCATTTTGTACATTACACTAAAGGTCACGTGCCAAATGTGAAATTAAGTAAAATAAGAAAATAAATTATGTTTGATAAGCTGTTGAAATTCACAAATCATTGAAAATTAAACTTTTCAAACATTTATATTAAAAATACTTGATGAAATATTTTCAATGAAAAATGTTACAAATCTTAAATAGCTAAAAGCTATTTAATGATGCACAAATTTGTTAGCTTCAAAATGATTATAGTTTTGATAATGAAAAAGTATCGTAATTTTCTTGAACATTACTTATGTAACACCCCGATATTGATGTTAGCCATGCATGATGCTAAACTAACTTGTAGTTGATGAGAACCTCAATGTGTATGCTTATGAGCCTAAAGAATGCCTATGTCCATAATGAGAGATGGTCATGAAATGTATGAGAGTGTAAAAGCTAAAATGATATTGTGCATACGCTTGGCACATGAATGATATAGTGCATATGTTTGGCACTAAATTGAGTATGATTTGTATGTAAATTATGCCATGTTAATTGATATGCTATGCGACATAAGGCATGAATGAGAGATTGGTGAGTATCATGGACATTTGTGTTGATTCAAGTGAAATATGAATGATTGAAGGCTTTGGGGAAATTTAGAATGATCTAGACTTTAAAAGAACAAATTGTTGTGGATTTAGACCTCAAAAGTTGATCCTAGTGCATAAAGGATCGAATCTGTGAAATAAAAAGCTGGAAAAGAAAATGCACTAGCCCAAGATCGAGTATAGACCCCTTGTAGTTGATCCTAGGGTAGGAAATTGAAGTAGGGGTCAACAACCTGGTCCAAGATCAAGTACCAAGTTCCTATAGTCAATCCTAAGGTGCCAAATTAGCAAAAATCGAGCTTAAAAGCCCTAAAATCGAAAAATCCTTCATTTTCACCTATTTCTTCATTCTCTCATTTGATTTCTCTCAAATTCCACCCCACTCAAAACCTTCACACTTTAATGCTAAATCTTGGATTTAAAGTGCTAAAAGTGAGAGATTTCACTCTAAAAAGCTTGTTTGGTGATTTTTACTTTTCTCTCTAAACCTAAAACCCTAGCTTTCAAGAATGAATTTTTGGAAGCATTTGGAGTTATTTGGAGCTTAGAAAATGTTTTTAGAGGTAAGATAAAGCATTATTATCAATTGATTTCCAATTTAAATAGTTGATAACTTAAATTCAAGTTGATGCAGCTTTGGTGAAAAAATTATCATTTTGAGTTAACTAGAGATTTGGGTTAAACAATAGCACAACCCAACTTTTAAGTATGGGTTAGTTCATTTTTGAAGGATTTGAGCTAATATGTCAATTTGCTAAAGATTTGATTATTTTCAAAAAAGCTGACATTTTTCAAAAGCTAAGATTTAATGGGTTTTGTAATGTTTGATGTGGTTAAGGGAATATTGAGTTATTTGAGCATGATTGTGAACTAAAACACGATTAGAGGCTAAGGACTGAAGATTAGTTGAGGGGCACCTCTAATTTGTCACTATAAGTGGGATTCATTAAATGCATGTGATCCACAATGCATGGAATATGCGTTGCACTGTTACTATATGATGAATGTAGGCCTAGATGAACATACCTAGGCTAGAAAACTATGTATGTATGTATGTATGTGAATGTGATTGCCTAGATGGATGTACCTAGGCTAATATATGGTTTATGTACATGTTGATATATATATTTGCTTGTACATGCCATTAAGAAACATGAGCTGTTAGACATTCAGGTGATGTGTGATTATGATGGCTACTGGATTTAGTGTGATTAAATCAATGACATAGTGATACTATGAATTTGGGTAATTGATTGCCCATTGGTTGACAAGATATTCATGTATGATTTACTGTGACATTACACTTGTAAATACGGCTAGAAGGCCATGGTTACCTTAAAAAGGAAATGGTTAATGTATACATAGCTAGTGAACCTTGATTTTTGAGATATGTAGAACTTTAATGAGTGTATTGTTAATGAGGATTGATATATGTGATTGTCAATATGTTGTGGATGTATGGATATGTAGAGACATGATGGTCTCATTGTGAAAATGTGTTTTGTCCGAGGAATGAGTTCTAGACTTTGATTTGACTTAAGGATAAATGGAGTTCGATATCCTTATGACTATGTCTGTGCCTCAAGGATGATGGTAAATAGGGGCAATGTAGATAAATAGGCTATTGGACAGAGCATGATAAGGGTCATCTATTGACAGATCAATTTGAGCATGCAATAGGTTCCTATTTAGGCCACTCTACTGGGTCAGGTCTACACTAGCTTCTGCACCTGGAGTATTAAAGTTTAGAAAATAATGTATTTAAGATATTATAGGCACTGAGTGCCATGTAATATTGTGTACAAAGGGTTGTTATGTACGAACCCATTTTGAATGGTTAATATGTGACCTTATGATAAATGTATGAATTGTGCCAGTGTCAGTGTGATGTGTTGAATTTCAATTCTATTGATGAATATGATGAATAGCATCCTTCGGCTATGTGTTATATCATTTTGAATATAGAGGCTTGCTCAAGTCTAGTGGGCTTGCCTATTGGGCTCGTGCGTCGATCCTAGCCTCTATGTTTAGGTCGTGACAAAGTTTGCCTCAAAGTGCCTAAGTTAAAGAGTCTGAGGTGAAAGTATGTCTATCAGCAAAGTGTTGGGATCAATGTAGAGTCTTGTTCATGGTTGGTGACTACAACACCAATTATGAACAGGAGGCTAAACGAACTCCCATCTCTTAGTAAACCTACCCATGAGATTTTGAAAATTTTAAACTTTTAATACGGTATTGTTTTGTCTTGGTACAGATCCTGCCTCAGACGAGAGCTACTTCAAGGGCCATGAGAAAGAACGGTGCCCTACATGAGGCTATGGAACAACCACAAGTTTCCACATCAAGGAGCTGTGGTAGACCTAAAGTAGTTTGACGTGCTTAATATGTGGATCCTAGAGAAATGTATATTGGTGATGAGAGTATGGGAACTGAGGATGACTACCATGCAAGAAAAGGTGTCACCCAAAAGATTTGGCAATAGGGCTATAGAGTTTGGCTTATGAATTTGTAAAATTCTGCAATAGAAGTGAGGCATCATCTGAAGAATGAGTTAACTCTAGTTCACAAAATCTGAAATATGCGACTTAGTGTGATCATTAAAAATGGGCCATTGAGGTTACTTTGGCAGATTTATGAAGCTAAAGCCCCATCATTTACTGGTTCATATGCGGAGGAAGATCCATAGAGATTTCTAGAGGATATGGAATGTAATTGTTTAGCTTTGGGATGCTCCAAACATTGGTCAGTGGAATTACTATTGGGATAAGCCCTGCAGCCAATTGCAATTGGTTAAGGCTTGATTCCAATCATGTAACAACATTGTTCATATTGAATGATTAAATGTTTTCCTTCATCAATAAGACATCAATTATAATAAGTTATAAAGTCTAATTGGATGAAGTCCATGAGATTAATATGCCTTGCAAGGAAACTGTAATGAGTTATAGTTATGAGATTCTTATGCATCAAAGTGTAATCTCAAAAATGTTCTTGGTCAATATATCATTGAGACTGGACATCAATGATGCCTAGAGATCGATACATTTTATATTCTTTACTTGAGAAGTAAGCAACCGATCTCATATGTTGAAGTATAGAGATACTTGGAACTAGAATGTAAGTGCTTGCTTAGGAAAGCAAGTTCACTAAACATGACCCGTCGTAAGAAATGCATTTGGTATTTCACTCAAGTGTTTATGCAATACTTCTCATGTGTCAGTTATGTAAATACTCCCTAGACTTGAGACACCAAATTGTCTTATGTGTGGAGAGCTATGCTTTGATCTTATCCCTACAGGTGTCTAACCAAGGATGACAAAACGGGATGCTTTTAGGTATAGCATGAAGCATGTGAA
>NW_018397257.1:558533-558600 GCF_002168275.2 Theobroma umbraticum | reverse complement strand
TGGTCAAGATAGGAATCATCACCCTAAGTGATGTATGGGACATATCTTAACTGTTCTTGGTTGATAT
>NW_018397257.1:558257-558523 GCF_002168275.2 Theobroma umbraticum | reverse complement strand
AAGTCCTTGGCCAAGGTGACTTGAAGATTATAAAAAGAGTTTCAAGTCTTTATAAAGCTAATAATCAAACTTTAAGAACGAGTATGGAGATCAATAAGAGTAGACACTGCACTATGCTCTTATCATCTTAGGGATATATGACGAGGGAATGGATTACACTGAAATGCTGATCACTGAAAGGTTGAGTCAAACCATCTTGACTCTTCTAACATTTAGGCGGCCATGACGGATTGCTAGATCCCAATCTTGGTCTATGAACTCTAGGT
>NW_018397257.1:549318-558247 GCF_002168275.2 Theobroma umbraticum | reverse complement strand
ATTAATGATAAATTTAAAGTAGTTTAAATTTATCTAATTCTAAGGTTAATATAAGAATTATATGTGGAGTTCATTGCCAACATGTTAGAAGCCTAATGTGTCACACACCTAAAATGAATTTTGAAAATAAAGTGGGAGAAGTGATTAAGTTGGACTTAATCAAATTAGAACTTATGAGCTTTTCAAGCACTTGATTAAAATTGTTTAATAAGTTGTGCCTAATTCATTAAATTTTTTAATTATGTTATTGGGCCTAATTGATTAAATTAAACAAATAAGTTAATTGGGCTTCTTAAGGACTTAATTAAATTATTTATTCAAATTATTGGATTAATATGTAATTACAAAATAGTTTTGTAATTAGGGTTTAAAATTAATTCAAGGTATAAATACCTTGCTATAGCCTCTAAACAAAATAAGAGAGAAAAGGCTGAAAAGAAAGTAACAGCAAATTAGAAACTCTTTTTTTTTTTTTGCTGTTCCATGTGAGAAGAAAACTAGTTTTCATTCACTTGATTCCTTTTCAGCCCCATAATTTTGTGTGGATTATGAGTTTATGAAACTCATCTTTGCTAGCACATTGTTAAGGCATAGCACTCCCAATCCTTAAAGAAGGATTTTCTAACCCATTGGTGTGGATCACCGTTAGAAGTTGCACAAAGATTCCTTGGACAGCTTTGGTTTACAACAACTGAGCTGAGGTGGTTTAACAAAGGATTCATCAACCTTTGTTATTAAGGTAAATTTGATATGATCATACATATACATTTTATTTGTAATTTAATTTTGTACTCAATTTGGCATGAAAGAGATCCTAGGAAGGTGAGGTGTAATTTAAGCTTAAATTTATTTTTTCTATACTTATTTGTATTTGATGCATGATCAGCCCTCACCCAGCAATTACTAGGTTTCATACTAAAACATATGGCCAAAATATGGTTTATGTCACTTAATAGAGGAAAACCACTAGGGTCAGTTCCAATGACATGGGAAGAATTTGTCCAAGCTTTTTTAGATCGCTTATTGCCTGAAAGCGTGAGAGACACTAAGACACAATAATTTGAAACATTGATACAGACCCTAGCATGATGATGACAAAGTATGATGTCTGTTTCACCCAATTATTGAGGTATGCTCCTGACTTGGTTCTAATTTAATAGAAGAGGATCAAAAGATTTATTTGAGGATTAATTGAGCTGTTGTTTAGAGTCTTAGCCACTCAGAGGTTTGCCTTTTATGTAGCTATGGTGGATGCGACTATGGTGGATGCAGCTAGAATAATTGAGGCCAGGAGAATGGAATCCAGAATAGATAGAGGGCCAATAGGGTTATAGAGATTCTAGTGCTACTAGGAGTCCAATGTTTCTATGACATCAAAGTCGTAAAGGGACCACTCCTATGCATAGGCCACCAAGGAATAGTGATTCATTCAACCCACCATCTAGGTGAAAACAATCTAAGAGAACGTATAATCTGGGCTTTAAGCAAAAGGGTGTCTTGTGTAATTATTGTGAAAGGGCACATGGTGGACTATGCCATAAACAACTGGTTTATGTTTTGGATGCAATCAATCCAGGCATTTGATGAGAGATTGCCTGATGTAGAGACAGTTAAGGGAAATTAATTATGGATAAGGAAGAAAAGTGTCTAATACACCACTTGGAACTATATCGACAAGGATAAATGTTAGAGATGACAAAGGCAAAGGTGTAGCCTTATCATCTCGACATAGACTGGCACCACCAGGAAATGATGGAGAAAGTCAGGCATGGGTATTTGCTTTGACACTGCAAAATTTTCAAACTTCCAATGTAGTGGTTAGAGGTACACTTTCTATTTATGGTACCAAGGCTTTAGCTTTGTTTGATCCCAAATAAACACATTCCTTTGTGACCTTGCATTTTGTGCCAAAGTTAGAATAGTTTTATAGTAACATTAAAGAACTCTTGATTTTAACAACTCCTTTAGAGGAGATATTTGTGGCAAAATATGTGTATAAATCTTGTGTGGTCTGAATAAGGGACAAGGATACATTAGTAGGCATGGTGGTATTGCTAACTTTGGATCTTGATGTGTTATTGGGAATGGATTGGTTAGCATCCTATTTTGCTAAGGTAGATTGTTACCATAAGCTTGTGTAGTGTAAGTTTCCAAGGGAATCCTCATTTACGATATACAGGGATGGTAACCCTGTGTCTATGGGAGTTGCATTTGATGTAGTCGCTAGCCCAACACCAAGACAAGAAGACCAAAGGTACATGGTGATGACAAGAGATGTTTCTATAGACTAAGGGAGTGTGGATTTCATACCGATAATAGGTGAGTATCTAGATGTGTTTCCAAATGAATTGCTTAGATTACCTCCCAAAAGGGAAATAGAATTTTGCATTGATTTGATTTTGGATACACAGCCAATTTCTATACTTCTTTATAGAATGGCACTAGTGAGTTGAGAGAGCTTAAAGGGCAGTTAGAGGACTTATTAAATATGGGCATTGTATGCCCCAGTATTTCACTTTCGGGAACTCTGGGTCTATTCATGAAGAAAAAGGATGGTAGCCTTTGATTATGCATTGATTACTAGAAATTGAATAAGGCCACTATGAAGAACAAATATCCACTCCTGAGGATTGACAATTTGTTTGATCAGTTGCAGGGTGTCGTGTGTTTCTCTATGATTGATTTATGTTCAAGGTATCACCAATTGAGAATAAAATATTATGATGTACCTAAGACAGCGTTCTGCACAAGTTATGGACATTATGAATTTCTAATGATGTCATTTGGACTCACCAATACAACTGCAACATTTATGGACTTATGAAACAGGATTTTTTGAGCATAATTGAACAAATTTGTGGTGGTATTTATAGATGACATATTGGTGCATTCTCAAAGCCCAAATGAACATGTGCAACATTTGAGAATTGTACTTCAGATTAAAGAATGAATTTTTTGGAAGCATTTGGAGTTGTTTGGAGCTTCGGAAACATGTTTAGAGGTAAGATAAAGAATTATTGTCGATCGATTTCCAATTTAAATGGTTGATAACTTAGATTCAAATTGATAAAGATTTGGTGAAAAAGTACCCTTTTGAGTTAAATGGGGATTTCGTGTAAACAATAGCACAATCCAATTTCTAAGCTATGGGTTTAGTTCATTGTTGAAGGATTATATTTGATTTGCTAAAGATTTGATTATTTTTAGAAAAGCTGGCATTTTTCTAAAGCTAAGATTTAATGGGTTTTGTAATGTTTTGATGTGCTTAAGAGAATATTGAGTTATTTGAACATGTTTGTGAGCTAAAACACGCTTTAAGGCTAAGAACTGAAGCTTGGTTAAGGGGCACCTCCAATTTGTCACTATGAACGGGATTCATTAAATTCATATGATGCATAATGCATGGAATATGCGTTGCACTAGTACCATATGATGAATATAGGCCTAAATGAGCATGCCTAGGCTAGAGAACTATGTATGTATGTATGTGAATATGATTGCCTAGATGGATGTACCTAAGCTAATATATGGTTTATATACTTGTTAATATATATATATATAGTTGCCTATAAATGCCATTGAGAAACATGAGCTGTTAGACATCTAGGTGATGTGTGATTATGATGCCTATTAGATACGGTGTGATTAAATCAATGAGATAGTGATACTACGAATTTTGGGAATTTATTACCTATTGGTTAATAGGATATTGATGTATGATTTATTATGATATTACGCATGTAAATACGGCTAGGAGGCCATGGTTACCTTAAAAGAGAAATGGTTTATGTATACATAGTCAATGAACCTTGATTTTTGAGATATGTAAAACGTTAATGGGTTTATTGATAATAAGGACCGATATATGTGATTGTTACTATGTTGTGGACATATAGATATGTAGAGACATGATGGTCTCATTGTGAAAATGTGTTCCGTCTGAAGAATGAGTTTCAAACTTTGATCTAACTTGAGGTTGAGTGGAGTCCGATATCCCTGTGATTATGTTCGTGTTTCAAGGATGGTGGTAAATAGGGGCAGTGGTTGAAATCTCGCCTGTGATCCCTGCCTGGTGTGTACAATGCCATTGTCAGGAGATTACTCCAGATGATGATTGCGATGCCACCTATGGAGAATACTCCAGGTGATGCCGGTTGTTAGGATATTGCTCTAGATAAGGATTGTAATGCCATCCATAGAGAGATTGCTTCAAACGATGACTTTGATATTCTGCTAATTGCTTTAGCATTAGGCATGATTTGTTTCTCCATTGGTTGGCCACCATGCTTCATTTGGTAATGTCCAAGGGAGGACCACTCAAAGATTATGTTATGATTGGTGTGAGATATGATACAGTCTCAATTAGGCTAAGTGGAATTTGATATGATACACTGGCAACTAAAACATGCCGTGGAAAATGATACGAATGGCTTTAAGGATAAGCTATGTATATGTTAGTTGAATATGGGAAACCTTATTAGGAGTACAACATTTACTATAAATTCATTATATGTATCATCTATTCTGGTTATGTGCACCACCCATTGAGTATTATAGTACTTACTCATTTTGTACCATGTGTAGATAAATAAGCCACTGGATATGGTGTGGCAAGGGTCGTCTATTGAGAGATCAATTTTGGCATTCGATAAGTTCCCATTTAGGCCACTCCATTGGGTCAAGTCTACACTAGCTTCCACACCTGGAATATTAAAGTTTAGACAATAATGTATTTTGGATATTCTCTTGCTAGTAGCTAGTGTCACGAAGACATGATCTGTTCATTTTTCATTGGTAGGTGTTTAGCAGCTTCTTGATGCCTAGCGAGTCGGGTCATGTTCCACTGATGAATCAATCTATGTTATGTTTATGCTTACAAACTATGAACATGTTTTATGGATTATGGGTATGTTACAATAATGTAGCCAAATATTTTTCATATTACATTACGAATGTTATGTTAAATGTGTAACGTTGCTTAAGGGCCCCATATGGACACCCAAGGGTGTTGAGGCACGTAAATATTGTGGTGCCTAGAGAACATGGCACTTTGATGAAAAATGAAACATTGCACATACATTAATACGTGGAGAAGTTCCATATATGTCCAATGTAATATATGATCATATGCATGAGTTGATATTGTATGCCTATGGATGTTTATGTATGCTTCCACATTGATGAATTTTTAATGATACATGTTGAAGAGGCTTACTTGGGCCTAGCAGGCTATGCTTGTCGGAGTTCATGTGCCAGTCATGTTCCACCATAAAATGGGATGTGACAAAGTTGGTATTAAAGCTTCAAGTTAGCAGAGTCCTAGGTTCTCCTTGGTTGTCAACGAAATGGTGGAGTTATGTGTAAGAATCTTGTTTTTATTTTGTGTAGCCGAGCATAAATCAAGAACAGGAGACCCACATATAACTCCTTGTTTGTCCACCCACTATATGCTTACAAGATGTGTCTAGTATTGTTGTGGTTCTATAGTGTTAAGTCTTAAAATATATATTGCTTTTGTCTAGCTGAGATATGTTGCGTAGGACACAAGCTAATGCTAGAGAGTATTGATAGACCACGTATGCCCACTACCAGGGGTCAAGGCAGATGCAACAAGGCCTTCAATTCGATCATGATTGATACTTTCACCAATGCACAAATAGGGGGACAGGGTCCCGAAGTAGTAGTTGAGGGATAGCTCTTAAGGTAGTAACACCTACAGCTAAGGTAGTGCCTTTACAGGATTTAATTATCAGCTTACAGAGAGTTAATCAAACCATGGAGGTCCTTACTTAAGAAATCTTGGATCAGAGGTGACAAGATGATGATCATCCTACTATTTAGGTATCCTTCAAGTCACAGAGTCAGGGCAACTAGCCATAGGCTAGCATGGTTAGTGTTGGGATAGAGGTTCGGCTATCGGAGTTCATGACGCTGAAACCTCTTACATTTTCTAGATCAGATGCATCACAAGATGCCTAGGATTTCTTGGATGACATTGATGTCATATGCAATGCTTTGAGTTGCACAAGCACCTGGATGGTGGAGCTAGCTACATTTAGAATGGGCAGAACAGCCCGAGAGTGGCATGATTAGTTACACAAAGGTAAAGCATCGGGTGTTGTATCGATTAGTTGGCAATAGTTTAGTATGGCTTTTCGGGAGCGTTTTCTACCTATCAATGTTAAGGAGGCTAGAGCCTATGAGTTCAAGATGTTAGTACAAATTTTGGGTATGACAGTGCCAGAGGACAGTATTAAGTTTATTAAGTTGTCCTGATATGTGCCCTACTTAATGGCTACTGAGGAGATAAGGTTTATGAGGTTCGTTATTGGATTGGTATGACCTCTACATGGGGTCGTAGCACACTAAGAGTTCACTAATTTCTCTAAGGTAATGAATTATGCTCAGAGGCTAGAGATAAAAGATATGTAAACTATAAGAGGTTAAGATAAGCCCAAAAAAAGGCTAGGATTGAGGGCCAGTAGGGCCAACGAAGAGGTTCATAGACATCCTAGTAGGGGAGTGTTTCCAGTGGCAATTCTAAAAAGAGTAAGAAGGTTGCCAAACCACCAAGGCAACAGGCCATAAGATAATTTCGGAGAGATATATTATTATGTTTGTCATGTAAACGTGGCACAAAAGGCAATATCTCCAAGGATCCACCTATTGTTATTCATGGGGGTTGACTAGTCATTTTGTTAGAGATTGTCCCAATGGTTAAGGGACTCAGGGTTTGACACAGAGGCAGAAATAGCTAGCTTTTCCTACCCCATTTGTATCCGCTTAGACTGATAGAGAGTTTGAAAGACCTAGGGGTCAAGGTGATGGTAGTTCACCCCAGTGCAGAGAATCTAGAAAGACTTGGTAGTTACCACACCCATGAAAAAGGCATTTATGGCAAGACATGTGTATAGAGACTATACAATCTGAATTAAGAGCAAATACACTTCAGCAAATTTAGTTTTACTAGACATGTTCGAGTTTGATGCGATATTGCGTATGAACTGGTTGTCACCTAATTATGTTTGTGTTGATTGCCACTACAAAATGGTACACTTTAACTGCTTAGGGGAGAAACCATTTAGTATCCAAAGGGATTGTAGTATGGTGACAGATACTATGATTTCAGCCTTAGATGCTAGAAAATTGATTGATCATGGATGCCAGGGATTCTTGGCATTGGTTAAGGACACCCAGATGATGGTAAGTGAGGTGGATGACGTGCCAATTGTGAGGAGCTTGTTTAAATATTAAATCAAAACATGGTGAACATAAAGCTTATTCATGAATGCACATCATAAAAACAAGTAAGGCACGTTTTCACATAAACCGTGGTAAAGAGCTTGTTTCTCGATTTCTAAAACCCTTTACATATATAGCTTATATATATACAAAACATTTCTAAAAGCATCGCATTCACAAGTGCCTAGCATTCTATCAGCATATGTTATCCAAAATTGTGAGTACAATCCGATTGCAAATCAATTTAGAAATCACCTACCGGAGCTAACAACTCATGCTATCCACAATTGCATTTAAAGAAAACCAACAACGTTTATTATATGTATATCATTATATAATTTACAATACTTTTAAAATAGGCACCCCCTACTCACCTCACAATGGTAAGATGCTACTTTGCCATTGATTCGAGTGCATCTCTAACTAATTATTGCTTGCCAGTCACCCGTCACCTCCTCTGATGCATCGCCACAACAATCTTTCCTCACTTTCCTAGCAGCAAATTAAACTTAATATATTTAGTAAACGTCATCATAATTTGGCTCATATTTGCTGCTCTATTTACCATATTGTTAGCTCTCTTTATTTTCAAGAATTCCTCATTATAGCTGACCTCTCCCATTATCTCTACTTCTATGTATATATTCAATTGTACACATATATGGGCAGCATCTTAACCAATGAATCTTTAACCTAAGTTCATATTATTCATCTTTTTCATTCACAATAATCCAACATTCAATCCATAAACTTTCAACTAATCAAATATAACATAGCATACCCACATTGCATGCTTACCTTCCGATTTTACCTTGAATTCCAAATGCAACTCAATAACTCCTCACATCCTCAGCCACCATTGCTGCCACAAGCACAAATAATCACTACACATTTCATTTTTCCTTTCCACTTATGATCTCAAGGTTAAAAACACTTACCCCTCATTTGTCTTGCTTTAAACCACCATACATTTGTCTTGCTTTAAACCACCATACTTCTAAGCTTAACACACATGCGTGCACCTAGTTCTTTGAATCCTTGAAGATCCTTACGACCACAAGCATAATTTCACATCACAACCGGTTCACAAGGCATGCATTCAAGCAAAATGACAGCTTTTACCTTCTTTACCGTTGAATCACTAAGCCAAACCACCACTTTTCCTTTAAACTTCAATAGTGGCGGATGGAAGAAAACCTCTCGATTTGCTCCAACTTCTCCATGGCCGAACCTCCTCCTAGCTTTCCTTTTTTCTTTTTTCTTCTTTCTTCTCAGGTGAAGCTTTCAAAACCAATTCTCTTTCTTTTTCCTCTCAAAGGCACAAGTTTCCTAAGCCTTTCCTCACATTTTTTTCTTCTTTAATTCCTTATCTCTCATTGGACCATGTCACCTACTCATCTTTCATGTACCAATTTTCTCCTTTACTCATTGTTCAGTATCCACCTCCATTCACTCATTCTATCTGCCACCCTTACTACCTCATCCTTTCTTTCTTCATTCTTTATTTCACCCACCACCTTGTCATCCAATCACATTTCATGCACAACCTTTACTTTATATTTTATTTTGTCATTCATTAAACTATTCAAGACACATGTATCCCACATTTTTTTCCTTATTTGGTGTCAGTTATAATTCTACTATGCAAGTATACGTATCGAATAGACAGTATATTAGCAAGTAGAGT
>NW_018397257.1:548161-549218 GCF_002168275.2 Theobroma umbraticum | reverse complement strand
GAGTTTTACCCTGATATGTTAAGAACTGGGCAAAGTAGTAAACATAAAAGTTTTGTCCCATCAATTGGACTTCTGTATTGAATGATTTGCTCCAAATACCGCATCATGTTCAGTCTTTGCATGTGGTCCGAATTTGACAAATATTTGACCATGATCCAATCAGAACTGGGCAACTTGGTGAACATAAACATTGTATCCCTTCTTCTTATAATTCTATTGGTCTAAGAATCACCTCATTGTGGAGTTTTTTTGAAAGAGATATGGTCAAAATACTGAAACATATACGAATGAAGCTATCACCATACTTGCACTGATTTTCATCAAATAGTCTTTTTCATCAATTTCCTACAAAAGTCATAAGAGAAATTAGCAATAACTACTCTAAAGTAATTTAAAATAAAATAACTTAAAATTTAACTAAAAAATAAATTAATCACTTAACAAGTAATCAAACTTAAACTAAAAAAACACACTATAATGCTAAAATTCGAACCTAAAATCTAAAGATCTAGCTACTTAAGCTACAAAACTCACACCTAGAGAATCGAGTTGCAACATAGCACAACACCATAAGCATAAGACTGAGCGAACACACCGAGCCGGTCATCACTACTTACGCACATCGAGAAACACCTCAGCGTAACTGTCAGAACAGCCCTAGTCAAAATGTTTCAATCAACAACACCACTCCCACACAAGTATCCATTCAAACAAACCGGTCACCAAGAGTAACACGCTCTTAAAAATCAAAAAAACAACCAATATCAATTTCCAAAACATCCCAACAGAGGCTCAAAACAGACGTAAACATCAATTAAGCTCCCAAAATGACTCAAAATAACTCTATATAATAGAGTTATCATTTGGCCACCAAATACACCAATCTTATTGCATGCAATAAGATCTATTCCTATTCTTCTTTTTACTTCACATGGTGAGGGCTATAGATGTTCCCCACTAACTTTCTCCTTTTTGCATATAATAATTTGCATGTAATAGTAAATTCACATGCACATTTCATTATTCCACATATCCTTATTTTCTCAATTAATTCTCC
>NW_018397257.1:547947-548151 GCF_002168275.2 Theobroma umbraticum | reverse complement strand
TCTTCCAAACTCACATATACTTTTACTAATACTTATATCACTAAAATTTAACTTATTAAAATAATAGTCGAGAATGAATAAAATAATATTTTATTCATCAAATCAACAAAATTATATTATATCTCCCTCACTTGGGTTCAACGTATAAATTCTGTGAGTTTGTCCATCATTCATGATAGAAATATTTAAATATTATTTTAATAA
>NW_018397257.1:546584-547937 GCF_002168275.2 Theobroma umbraticum | reverse complement strand
ATAAAATATTATTTAATTTTAAAATTTTTTATTGGACTTTTGGGGTTCCAAAACATTTTAATTTGTCTCAGTTTAGCTCTATTGCTCACTCTATAACTATGACTTTAATAAAATATTATTGTTTTTTTATGTGTGAAATATTTTATTCTAAAATATGGTTTTCCTCCTTCACCACTCCTAAACTCCTTCATTGACCTTAATTGGTTTTAATCTTGTCCTTAAAGTCATATTAACTACCATTTTAGGACACAAGGTGTTACCAAAATCATTCTTGAACATGAGCTAGTAAAAAGATTACCTAAATGTCTTCCCAAAAGCTGAAAACCTAAAGTCACAGCTATTCAAGAAGCTAAAGATCTCAATGTGATCACACTTGATAAAATTTGTGGCTCACTCCTTACACATGAACTTGAAATGAAAGAAAAAGAAGAGAAGGAAAAGAAAAAAGCCAAAAAGAAGAAGAAAAATTTAGCACTCAAGATTAGTTTATTTTAGGAGGAATTAAAAGAACTATCAATTGATGATGATAAAGAACAAGCCATGATGGCTAGACGATTTAGAAAGCCAATGGGACAAAAAGGTAGAAAGTTTGGAAGAAAGAATTACAAAAAGGATCAAGGTCTTTTTTAGAAAAACAAGCATAAGGGTGATTTCAACGAGAAGGATGAGATGGTGTGTTTTGAATGCAAAAAATCAAGACATTTCATATCAGAATGCCCATTACTCAAAGAAAAAACCTCAAAGAGAATAAAAAAACCAAAAAGAGCAATGGTGGCTATAAGGACCTCTTCCCTCAATCGCTACCGGTGTTCAAGACTTGCGAGTGAACCCATCAAATCCCAAATAAGCCTTAGTTAAACCTCCAGGCAATTTAAACTCAAATTACAATTTCAACGCCATAGTTCATTTAAACCAAATAATCACAACATTTAAAACTTGGCATCTAGAAACTAATAACCAGGTTTGATAATTCCATACGATTTCAACATAATATGTAGTAGTCATTACATAACCTTAAGCTCTAGCTAGCACATTTCCAGTACTATTATTCATTACAAGCCTGACGAGTTGACACAAACCGACCTCTAGGCAGTGAAGCAACTCTGAGTGAAAGTCTAGAGATGTCATTACCTAGGTTGTTGCCAGCCTCGAGATGCTGAACAAAGCACTATAACTGATTACTTATCTACAAAAGAAAATAAGGAGGGGTGAGTCTCATAGACTCAGCGATCATCAACTCCGTGAGTAAGGTGTAGATGGGAAACAAACTAAAGGCAAAAGATTTTAATATTAAAAATGTAAGAATATATGTAAACAATTTACTCAAAAAGGAAGGTTTGTGCCTTATATGAA
>NW_018397257.1:545522-546354 GCF_002168275.2 Theobroma umbraticum | reverse complement strand
TCCCATAAAATCCAACATTTTACAAAGCTTACGCGCAATTTCATAATTCAACTCGTACACAAAGAATTAAATCAAATTTCATCATATAAGCAATGGAGCAACAGAAAACTATTATTTTTCACCATGCGAAAATTACTTATGTGAAAAACCCAAAGAGATATCACTCTCAAGTAGGTATAGCATGTGGACCCACTTCCACGTAATAACATCTGGGAGCTCTGCTCCACCGGATCCCACATGCAATGGCAGTCTCAACGATATTAGCTGACATTGGAGAAAATTAGGCGGTCACAACCGCGTATAACCACTTGTGGCCTAACCACGTAAAATCATAGACCTTAGCCCCTGCCATGTTTAATAGCCCGTCGGTGACCCAAAGATTCTCTAGCTAGAACTCACTTGTGCATAAGGGTCACACTTAACTGGAGTGACAACTGACCTACTCTCAAATCTCTTGGTTTAATAAAACTATTTTAAAATATAGTTGGGTCCTTAAAATTCATTTCAAAAAAATTATTATCAAAATGTTCACGTAGTACATGATAAAATCCCATGTAAGACTTTAAAATATAACTTCTTACATGAGATTGAAAGATCATTTAGCATGGTGAGTATATGTTTCCATCATGAATGCATATTACACAAACTATAAGGTACATATTTGACATAAATCATAAAAGAAAATTTGTTTCCCAATTTCAAGAACCTTTACGTATATTTATATATGTATATAGCTTATATATTTTCAAAGCCATTTTCAAAGTCATAACACCCACAATTTTTTGATATTTCTACCAACTCATGCTTTCCACAATTTTTCATTAAAATAAAT
>NW_018397257.1:545220-545512 GCF_002168275.2 Theobroma umbraticum | reverse complement strand
TTATATATATATTTACATAGTCATAGGAAATTTTAAAATGGATACCCTCTACTCATCTCAAAATAGCGGGACAGTACGTTGCTATAAATTTGGGTATGCAACTAAAGAATACTATGCGCCGTTCACCAGTTATCTCGTCCAGCACGCCACCCCAGTACACTTCCTCTACTTATACGTTTCCTAGCAACCATCCAAACTCAATTTACTTAATTGCATGTATACATGATAACAACTTAACCAATAACCTTCTTACCCAAATTTCCTAGTAAATTCCATACTTATACCATCATAC
>NW_018397257.1:545109-545210 GCF_002168275.2 Theobroma umbraticum | reverse complement strand
TGTTTACCAAAGAAAATTCCTAAATCTTTGCATGAATTCAACCAAACTAACAATTTTCACATTCCTTACCTTGAGATTTTTAAGCCAAACCACCAAACTCT
>NW_018397257.1:544151-544938 GCF_002168275.2 Theobroma umbraticum | reverse complement strand
GCACAAGGAAGAAAAGTGACGGTTGGAAAGAAAAGAAAAAAAATGCATAAAAGGGTGGAGGAGGAAGGTGCTAGAATCTCAATGGGATAAGAAGAAAAATGATAAAAGTTGACCCCACTTGGCCGGCCATGTGGAATGGAAAGGAAAGAAAAATCAAGAGAAAAATTCAAAGCTTTTCACTTAGTCAACAAGTAGTAAAATCTCTTGTCTCTTTCCTTTTTCCTTCTCCCATCCTTTTCTTTCTTTCTTTGTGCACAATTCCCAACAAGCTCTCACATGTTTGGCTTGCCATGGAGAGAGAGAAGAAGAAAAAAAAAGGCAAAGCTTCCTTTGTAAGCTTTGACCAATCTAAATAGTAAAATTACCATTTAACCCTCTTTAGTTCTCATCCTTTTTATTAAGCCCTCCCATCACTTCTTAAATTCTAATTTTCTTTTATTTCCTTCCTTGACATATGTATAAATATAATATAAGGTTTGCACCCCATCAGCATGGCATTATAATATTTAAATATATATTTATCCGCTTGTGCTCCATTTAATAAAGATACGTGAGTCTCTCTAACCTCGTTTTTCTTCCGTATTCTTCTTTTCTTCTTCTCCCCCACTTAGATTAGTCATATAACTCTCTCTTTTAACTAATCTCACTAATAAATAAAATAGTAATATTTTATTAATATTTTATTTATAAAAATATTATTTTATTTAAAAATATTCCTTTTACCTATCACCGTTCTCTGACACTTAGACTTACGTCAAATAACTTTTCTTCTCATCAATAGAGTCTT
>NW_018397257.1:502793-544141 GCF_002168275.2 Theobroma umbraticum | reverse complement strand
AAATGAGGGTACGGGGTGTTACAGTGGCAGTATGGTGAATTGTGATTCATCATGTTCAAAGAGGAAAACGAAAAATTGAAAGAAAGAGCCAAGTTTTGCTTGATGGCAAAGGAAGAAGAAATCGAGGTAAATTCTAATTCATTTGATATTTTCTATAATGATTTGCAATATGAATATGACTATCTATATGCTGAATTAAAAAAACTTGCTCTAAAATATAAGACTATGAAGAAAAAGGATGTTGTATTGAATAAAGACTTAGAAAAAATCAAGCATGAGTACAACTCTGTTTTTGATCAAAAGAACATGCTTCGAATTGAACTAGAATAATCAAAAACTGATTCTAAATTCTTGAAGCTTGAATTGGAAGCAAAAGTTTAAAATTACAAAGAGTTGTTGATAAAAATGCTGCACTTAAAGTCAATAACGCAGAAAGACTAAAATTCAAGTGAAAAGTTGAAGAATTTAAAAGAAAAACAAGCCTTAGAAAGAAAATTAATGCTATCTCATGTCACTGTTATGTGTGTGGTAGGAAAGGTCATTTGTCTTATGAATGTTTACATTCTAATAAAATCTTTCCTAAAATGAAATTGGTTTGGGTTCCAAAAGGATCTCATGTGATTGCTAACCCCCAAGGACCTATCAAAGTATGGGTACCTTTAAAGAAAAACTAAAAATATGTTTTGTAGGTAGAGCAAGGACAAAAGAATCAATGTTTTGAAGCTCAACCAAAGAAAAGGTAGCCTTGAACTTGGACCATGGCTGTTCGAGACACATAACTAGCAATGAAAACTTATTTGCTAAGCTTGATAGGAAAAAGTGTGGCAGTGTTTCCTTTGGTGATGACTCCAAGGGTATTATCCAAGGAATTGAAACTATTGGTAACACGTCTCAAATACAAATCAAGCATGTCTTATTTATTAAAGGTTTAAAACATAATTTGCTAACCATTAGTCAATTTTCTGATAGAGGTTTTAGACTATGCTTTGATTCCCATGCATGTCAAGTAATTGATGTTAACACTAACAAAGTAGCATTTATTGGCAAAAGAATTAAAAATATGTATGTAATTTTTCTTTATAAAATTAAGACTAGTGAATTATGCTTTACTGCTAATGACGTTTGTGATAGTTGGTTATGGCAAAAAAGGTTAGGACATGCTAGTATGCACACAATTTCAAAACTTTTAAGAAAAGACTTAGTCATTGGACTTCCAAAGATACTGTTTGAAAAGACAAGGTGTGTGATGCATGTCGATTTGGAAAACAAGTTAGAAGTTCCTTTAAATCCAAGAAAGTCATATCAACTTGTAGGCCACTTGAACTATTACTTGTTAACTTGTTTGGACCAATCACTATTGCTAGTCTAGAAGGCAAGTCATATGGCTTTATTATTGTAAATGATTACTCTAGATATACATGGGTATATTTTCTTGCTCACAAAGATGAGGCATTGTCAATTTTTGTTAAACATTGTAAAAGAGTTCAAAATAGAAAAGGGCTCACTATCGTTAGTGTTAAAAGTGATCATGGTGGTGAGTTTGAAAGTGATAATTTTGAAATTTTTTGTAATAAAAATGGTTTCGATCACAATTTTTCTGCTCCTAGAACTCCACAACAAAATGGAGTTATTGAAAGAAAAAATAGGACCTTGAAAGAAATGGCAAGGACAATGTTTTGCAAAAACAACTTGCCAAAGTACTTTTGGGCTAAAGCAGTGAATAATGCAGCCGACAATTTGAATAGAGTTTCTATTAAAGCCATGGTTTCTAAAACCCCTTATGAGCATACAAAGGAAGAAAACCAAATATTTCTCACCTAAGGAGTTTTAGATGCAAATTCTTTGTTTTGAATAATGGAAAACACACCTTGGGAAAATTTGATGCTAGAAGTGATGAGGCAATCTTCTTAGGTTATGCATTGATCTCTAAAGCATATAGAGTGTTTAACAGAAGAACTCTAGTTATAGAAGAGTCAATTCATATTGTTTTTGATGAAACTAATGCTGCACAAAGAAAGGTAGTGCTTGATGATGATAATGCAGATGACATTAAGAAGAAAATAGAGAAAATACTCTTGGATAGCAAACAAAATGATGAAAAGAGCTTAAAGGAAAAAGATAATGATGAACCACCATTAAAAGACTTACAAAGAGCTGAGGAACAACACAATGATCTTCCTAAGAGCTGTAGATTTGTAAGAAATCATCCTCAAGAACTTATCATTGGTGATCCCTTAGAAGGTATCAAAACTAAAAGGGGATTAGATAAGCTTGTGCGTATCTAGCATTCATATCACAAGGCGAACTAAGGAACTTTGAGGCAGTTGAAAAGGAAAAGAGTTGGATGATTATAATGCAAGAAGAATTAGGCCAATTTGAAAGGAATAAGGTTTGGACCTTAGTTCCAAGGCCAACCAACCATCCAATTGTTGGATCAAAATGGGTATTTAAGAACAAGATGGATGAGTTGGGAAATATGATAAGATATAAGGCAAGGTTAGTAGCTTAAGGATACAATCAAGAAGAAGGTATTGATTATGATAAAACTTTTGCTCCCGTAGATAGATTAAAAGCTATTAGATTTTTACTTGCCTATGCATTCTTCATGAACTTTAAATTGTTTCCAATGGATATCAAAAGTGCATTTCTTAATGGCTTTATACAAGAAGAGGTATATGCTGAATAGCCTCTTGGTTTTGAAGTGTTTGATAAAATTGATTATGTATACAAATTGCATCAAGCTCTCTATAGATTAAAACAAGCTCCTAGCGCCTAGAATGAAAGACTTTTCAAGTTTTTGATTGAAAAAGGATACTCTAGGGGAAGTGTTGATAATACTTTGTTTATTAAGAAAAATAAGACTGATTTGATTGTTGTTCAAATTTATGTTGATGATATATTATTTGGTGCTACTAATGAAAGGTTGTATGAGAATTTTGCCCAAGAAATGCAAGGAGAATTTGAAATGAGCATGATAGGAGAACTAAAGTTCTTCTTTGGTCTACAAATCAAGTACTGTGAAGATGGAATATTCATCAACCAATAAAAGTATACCAAAAAATGCTAAAAAAGTTATGTGTGATGAATATGAAGTCAATTGGAACTCCTATGAGCCCTTCCACAAAGCATGACAAAGATGATAAAGGAAAAGATGTTGACCAAAAGCTCTATAGAGGTATGATTGGTTCACTTCTTTATCTTATTGGAAGTAAACTTGATGTATTATTTAGTGTATGCCTATATGCAAGATTCCAATCATGTCCTAAGGAATCACATTTGACTACAGTGAAAAGAATTTTTAGATATCTCTCGGATACTCAAAACTTAGGCTTATGGTATCCAAAAAGTTCATCTTTTAATTCTTTTAGCTATTCCGATGCTATTTTTGCTGGTAGCAAAACTCATTGGAAAAGCACTGGTGATACTTGTCAATTCCTTAGAAACATCTTTATGTCTTGGTCTTGCAAGAAACAAAATTTTATTACTCTATCAATTGCTGAAGCTAAGTATATCGCTAGGTAGTTGTTATGCACAAATTTTATGGATTAGGCAATGACTAAATGACTTTAGAATGGCCATGCAAAAAACTCTCATTTATTGTGATAATACGAGCACCCTTAGTATCTCTAAAAACTCTATTCAACACTCTGGAACCAAGCACATTGAAATTAGGCATCATTTCATTAGAGATCATGTCCTTAAAGGAGATATTGAGATAAATTTTATAGACATCTTGCATCAACTAGCTGACATTTTCACAAATCCATTGAATGAAGAACAATTTTGTAGAATTAGGAGAGATTCAGGGATGAATAATGCTACTGAAATCTGAATTATGCTGAACTGATAATGTTTTTGTTGATATATATATTATATGATTACTTGATGTAATTTATTAGTGAATATTTTTGATTGGCTGAAGGACCCTCCATGGAAGATAAGAGTCATTCTAATCAGTTAAAGATTTCCCTAATCAATTAAAACAATTCGGTGTTATGGGAGCCAACTTAAGTTAGTAAGGTAATAATTAGTTAGTAACTCCCTCAATCGATTAATACAAGTCTAGTAGTTCCAGGGCTTTCAAGTCAGAAACATAGTAATCAATTAAGGCTTCCTCTAATTTATTAGAGAATAACGGTGAAAGAGAAAAGCTATTACATAGGAATTTTTAAAAAAAAAACAAACTGGGTTGGTGGTACAGGACAATTCCCACTCAAAACGTGGGTAACTGGTTATAACTCCCCATAAAAAAAACCCCCGCTTATTGAGTAAATCAGTTGCATTGAAAATCAACTACCCAAAAAACCTTAGATTTTCTTTCTCATATTTTCCTTTCAAACCTCAAAAACCCTAGGAAAGAAAAACCCATGGCAAAAACTTCTTTCACTCACAAGGTAGCCAAAAAAGGGAAAGGTAAAAAGAAAACTATAAAGAAAAGAAAAGTCAAAGGACATTTAGCAAAAAAGAAAAAAGGAAGCAAAAGGAAAAAAATCAACTGATGCAAGAGCTACAATAGGGAAAGGTACTGGCTCTTCATCTTCTCGATTTCGAAATGACATACATGCTGATAGATTTAGGAGAATCGAGAATGCCACAATTTCTAGAGGAAAATTTTTTGATTAGGATAGCTTTAATGATTCACCGAGAGTAAATGAAGATTTGAAGGGATATTTTGAATCTTCGAAATTAAGATGTATGAGTACATTTGGAAATAGAATGTATAGTCCAACTCTAATTAAGGAACTATATTCCAATATAGCTATTGACAAAACTGAACTGGAAGAAGAAGAGGAATTTGAAGAGGATAGATTAAATTTGTTTTTAAATGGTGAAGATTTTTAAATTAGTGTTTAGGATCTAAGAGAATTCCTTAAGATTGAATTTAAAGTTGGAGAATACAAAATGCTAGAGAAATATGAGCCATATATGGGAAGTTATCACTAGAAAGAGGAGAAGTTTCCCTCAAGAAGCTATGCCAGTGAGATAAAAAATGCTCAGCTCAGAATTCTTCATTATTTCATAGCAACTACTCTCTTTGGAAGAAGTAACTGCTTCAGTTATGTGAGTACATAGGATCTATGGCTAATGGCGGCTGTCTTTAATGAAACCCCACTGAATGTGGGAAGATACATGGTGGAAAGGATCAAAACAACTACACTGGGGGACAAAGCAAATCTACCATATGGCAATATCCTTACAACCTTAGTGCAAAAGCAAGAAATTTGGAGTAAAAGATTTCAGTTTAATCTCATGAAGAATAAGGATCAAGGAACATTCTTGGGTAGCATATTGAAAATGGGGTACAAGATAGAGAGGAATGAAAGTATTAAGATCACAAAAGGTACACCTCTACCCCCTCCAGCTGGTAGTCATTCAACACCCTTCACTAGTGCTAGTCAACCCCCACTTCAGAGTGACATGATGCTTAATCTCTTGATGAGAATTGATAAGAAGTTGATTGATCAAGTTGAAAAGATGGTAAAGATTGAAGAAAAACTTCAATAGCTTGAAACTTTGCTATATCCAGTTAAGAAAACCAAAGTTCCCAAAGCTTCTATCTCTACTGCAAGTTAGTCAAGTGAGAGGACTGTTACAAAACAATTTGAAAGTGCTACTTCTAGTCATTGCAAGGAAACTAAAAAGGAAATACCTAAAAATCCATATGTGACTCAAGCTAGAAATGAGGAATCTAGAAAAACAAATGCTGAAAAAGAAAAAAATAAAAAAAAAACCACCCATTGAAGAGAATGAGAAAGAGAAAAACCCCGAGTTGAAAAAGAACATTCAAATGCTGATAAGAATTTTGTGAGCTCCCCTGCAAAATCTGAAGAGATTCTCGTTTCTGACTTCATAAGAGATATCATCAATGAAGCCAAAGCTAACCAAGCATACCAATAAGCAAAGATGCATTAAGAAGCTCAGTCAGCTGAACAAAAAACAAAGCAAACTACAGAAGAAGCACATCTAGAAAAAGGTAAAGCTACTGACATTGATCTTGTAGCTAAGAAAACTACTAGTAAAGGCAAGAAAACTATGGCTAGCAAGACCATAGCCTTCAGAAGAAGAAAGTTGTAAGACTGGCATTGACTTCCACCCTATAGTCCTCTAAATCTATAGACCCCAGTCTATTCCATTAGACTCTCCATCCCGTTCCTCTGCCAAACCTCTTAATGTTCATTTTAGCACTGACGAATCCTCACCTTCATTTGACTCCAATTAGAACCTTTTAGATGATGTCAAAATGGGGAGAGAAATAAGAAGACAAGAAAATAAGATTAGGAAGTAGAGTTGGTAAGAATGATGAACTAAGTCCCTAAGTTATGCTTTTCTTATCTTTGCTTTGGTATGTTCTTTTTTTTTTTGGTGAGGAATGGTTGTCTGGTTTATAAGTTTTATGATGGTGTTATGTGCTAAACTATGTTTATATGGGTTATGTGGCTTATGTTGTGCTGAGTTTCTATATTTCTATGTTGACCTTATGCGAAATGGTTCAATATTGAATATATACATATATATGGTCCTGTGTTTGAATGGCTTTATGTTGGATAATTTTATTAAAGCATAAATTTAGGGGGAGCACATACTTAGGGAGAGAAATCCTCAAACCTACACAAAATATTCTTTTCATTTATAGACATTGTACTCTTAATCTAAGGGTGTTTTGTCATCATCAAAAAAAAGAGAGAATGTTGACTCAATAAGTTTTTGATGATAACAAAACATTCCTCATTCATTAATGTCTAACTTCACTTTTTAAGTGTTCAGGATTTAATTTTATACCCCTAACAAAGTTATTAATTAAAGGCAAGTCAAGGTGCTTGTTAAGTTTAATGAAGAGTTAATCAATTAAAAGTGAAAGACCAAGTAATGAACAAAAACAGAACCTTAATAACTAATTATCAAGGGATGTTAATCAGCTATGGCATAGTTGTGTGATAAGTTGAAGTAAAACAGAAATATAATAATCAATTAAGAGATCTTGTTAATCAATTAAAGCATAAGGTTTTAGTATCTTTGAGCACCAAAAACAAGTTTGCAAATATTATTGGCCATTGAAAGGAGCCAAAATGGAGAAGTTCAAAATTCGAAGACTTTCTAGTTGATTAAAGGTGATTTTAATCAATTGTGGTTGAATGAAGTAAAGCTTTAATAAGTTAAGGGAAATGTTGACCAATTAGAGGAAAACTGCTATGTAGAGAAGTGAAAACTGAAAGTTTGTAATCAGTTAAAGCTTGCCATGAGTAGTTAGAGGAAGTCTGTTCAAGAAGAGAAGTTTGAAGACAAAGAACTCTTAATTAGTTAGAACCTCTTGTAATCAATTAGAGCAAAGAACACAACAGCAAGACAGTGTAAGATAGAGAAGCTATAATCAATTAGAGCTACCTATAATTGGTTACTCGAAGTCTATCTCTTTTTTTGAATTTAAACACTAGAGGATAAAATAACAGCTAGAAGTGCATCAGTGTTGTTTCTAATAGCTAAAATGTGTCTCCAACAGAAAAATCTGACTCCCAAGTATTAAAGGAAGCTCTAACAGCCAACAAAAAAAGATTTCAAGAAAGAAAAGCTACTTTGAGCAAAAAACCAAATATTCTTCACCAAAACACTTGTCTTTCATTCCATATACAAAAAACAAGTGTTTAAACTTAATTGTAATTTGTCCAGACTTGTAAAGCTACTTAGTTGTACTTCTTTTTCTTGAAAAATTAGAGTGTGGAAAGCACTCTAAAACTTGTTGTAAGGGATTAAAGCTTGAGTTAAAAGCTCACCTTGTGAAAACTTGGGAGAAGCTGTTAATTCCACTAGTATAGTAAAGTTAGGTTGAAAATCCTTGATTGGAAAATCAAGATAGTGGATGTAGGTCAAGGGGACTGAACCACTATAAGCACTCTTGCATTGTCCACTTTTTTTTACCCTTCCTTACTTGGTGTCTTATAATTCTAACAAGTTCTAGTATTTCCCTTCATCAAGTTGATTAAGAGCTCTATAAGCTCTAAAGGGCTTAACAAAATTTTTGGTGTTATTCACCCCCCTTTAACACTTTAACGAGATCAACATCTTTTCTGGTGCTTTACCAATTGATATAATGAGCTTTAAAATGATTCAATGCCTTAAAATTGATCTTATGCTTAATTGTTTTTACAAAGGAAGAGAATTTACTTATATCTATCAATTGGTATATTGAGCCTTAATACTTGAAATTGGAGCTAAATATTTATGATATGTGCTTATTGAGAATCTTTATGCTTATCTTTCTCAAACTTCATGAATGTTATGCATGCATCTTACTTTCATACATCTTCATATTTGTGGCATACTTGATTGGTTATACTTAACGCTTGGTCACAGTTGAGTGGTTGAATGACCTTTATGCTTGACTTGGTGGCTTGTGACTTTGTTATCTCTTGTGCTTAACTGTCTTGATGCTCACACTTCCAAACCTTTTTTATATAACAAAAAGGGGGAAAAAGATTATAAGCAAATTTGAAAACTTGATGCATAAGTTGAGGGAGAAAATTTAAAAGCATTTCAAATGCTAATTATGCTCGTGGTTTTATCATTTCAAAAATGAGGACATTATTAGCTTCGAAATGATTATAGTTTTGATAATGACAAAATATCATAATTTTCTTGAACATTACTAAAGTGATCTTTGACAAATTCTTGAAATGATGTAACACTCATATATTTGTTCTTATATAATTACAAGATTGACTCTTGAAGTTATTAAACTATATTTATAAGCGTATATGACTTATTTGTATGAGTGCTTATGATCTCTTTAACATTTATCTTTAAAATGTCAAAATTACAAGTTAGGTTCACAAGTGGTGGAGTTCGTCTCAAAGCATTCAAAAATAATCAATCTACACAACACCAAGCTTGCTTCAAGTCAAGAAACTCAATCATCAGTCACTATTAATCATAAGGAAGCTATGGCTAAAGCTATATGATAAAATTAGAAGAAATATTAAAGAAACAAAGCTTCAACCAATCCTAAAGCAAGGAAAATTAATCCCATGGTAGAACAAGCAAGAACAGGGGAAAAAGCTTGAAAAGATATAACCATAGTCAACCTTAAGGCAATGAGCACGTGAAATCCAAGCTTTTATGAAGCCATAGTCGACTTTGAGAAAGGTAGCCGACTACCCAAGGCCAAATGATTATTGCACATAGGTTCCAAAAGATAAACTACTAGTTTCTTGCTAGAATTATCTCTAACGGCCCCAAATTTTTTCCAAGCATAAAAAGGACTTCTCCAGCACATTTTAAATTTCAGAAAAGTGGAGAAAAAAATAAAATACTCAAGCTGTAACACTCCATATTTTGATATGGTGGCTAATAATGCTTATCAGATGCCAGTTGAGGTTAATTAGAGTATTTAAAAGTGATGAAGAGCGAAAGAAATAGTTTGGAATAAAATATTTCGCATGCGAAAAAATAGTAATTAAATAATAATATTTTTATCAAAGATGAATTAGCGAGTTAAAAAGGTTATTTAGAAGTGAACCGAGACAAGTGAGACATTTTGGGTCTCGATGGGACAAGTGGAGAATTTTGGTTTAAAAAAATATTTTATTAATAAAATAATATTATAGTTTAACTATTGTCGAAATTAGTCATGAAGGAGGATTATACGACTAATCTAAGTGGGAGAGAAGAAGTAAGAAAGGATTTTGAAGAAAAACGGCATTGATGGGGCCGCGTGTTTTTATTAAATAAAGTTAGTGTGAGTAAGTATATATTTAAATATTATGATGATACCTTGGTGAAGTGCAAATTTTATATTTTATTTGCACACATGTAAAGGAAGGAAAATAGAAGGAAATTGGAGTTTAAGAAATGTTGAAATGACCCAATGATAAAGGATGAAAGTTTGAAGGGGTCGAAAAGTAAATAAGAAAACTTTGAGGACTCATTTGCAATTTTAATATTTGAAGTTAAAAAAAGGGAATTTCTTAATCAAGGAAGGTTAGATTATGAGGAATATGAGATATGCATGTGAAAGTTACTATTACATGCAAACTATAATGTGCAAAAAGAAAAAGTTAGTGGGGGACATATGAGACCTCCATCATGTGAAATGAAAGAAAGAATAAGACTAAAATTTATTTGCATGTAATGTGATTGTTGCATTAGTGGTCAAATGAACAAAGAAGAAAGTGGGTTGCATGTGACTTGAATGGGACAATAGTGACTAAATAAAATATAAGGTGAATATGGGGCATGGAATAAAGGAATCAAAAAAAAAAGAAAAAGAATGGAAAGACAAGATGGCAGGTGGAAAGGTTGCAAAGGCTTTTTGCCTTGTAATTTTACCACATAAAAGAAAAGGAAATATGCAAAAAAGTCATCAAGCTTTGGGCAATCCGTCCGTGCAAGAAAAGTAAAAAGAAAAGAAAATAATAGAAAAAGGGTGTGGCTTTGGGCAATCTGCCCATGTGTGGGCAAAATAAAAAATGAAAGCCATTTTCAAGGCTTTGGCCTTGAGAAGTCCGCCTATAACCAAGGAGCAAAGAGAAAGGAGAAGAAAGAAGAAAGAAAAAGAAAAGGAAGGAAGGTTCGGCTTGGAGAAGCTAGAGAAAAATCGAGAGGTTTTTCCTCCCACCACACGCCATTGTTGAAGTTTAAGGAGAGCTTGGTGGTTTGGCTAAAAGATTTCAAGGTAAGGAAGATAGAAATTGTTAGTTTTGTTGAATGCAAGCTTTTTGAACCAATTAAAATGGGTGAAAATGTTTGCGGCAGCAAAAGAATACGGTATAGGTGCCAAGAAAACCACGCATGTTGGTGAATCACAAGGAATGTGAGACTTTGCTACCAAGGAGCTTGAGATTTCATGGTTTTAGTTTAAGTTTAATTATTAAGGAAAGGTAAGATAGATTGTGGGCTAATCCTTGATTGTTTATGCTAAATGATTATGGGTTAGAAAGAATGCTTATAATGATTGTGAGTAAGCATAAGACTAACTATGAAATTTGGTTAAGAATTTATTGGTTGATTTGCTGCCATACATGGGTATAATTAAGTGAATTGGATTTGAATGGTTGCTAGGAAGCGTATAAGTAAAGAAAGTGGGTTGTGGTGGCATGTCAAAGGAGCTAACGGGTGATTGACAAGTAAAATTAGTTATATACGCACTCGAATCAATAACGACGTAACGTCCCACTATTGTGAGATGAGTAAGGGGTGTCCATTTTAAAATTCTCATAACTATGTATATAAATATACGTGTTGATTTACTTTAAATGCAAATTTGTGGAAAGCATGAGCTGGTAGAAAGGCTAGGCATTTGTGGATGATATGACTTTTGAAATTTGTTTTGAGTATATAAAAGCTATATATGTAAAGGAATTTAGAATCGGGAAACAAGCTTTTTAACACGATTTACGTCAAAATGTGCCTTATAGTTTGTGTGATTTGCATTCATGATTGAAACACATATCTAGCATGAGGATTGATATTTTAACCTCATGCAAAGGGTTTATGTTTTAAAGTTTTATAAAGGATTTTTTCATGTTACCATGTTGAATATTTCGGAAATGGTTTTGAAAAAAGCTTTTGAGAATCGACCTTGATTTTTAAACGATTTTACCAAATTGAGAGATTCAAGAGTAGGTCGAATGTCACATCGGGATAGTGTGACCCTTGTGCACAAGTGAGCTTTAGTTTAAAAACTTTTGGGTTACCGACAGGCTATTAGACGTGGTTGGGGCCACGGTCTATGATATTTACGTGGCAAGGCCACGAGTTGATATATGTGGCTAAGCCACAAGTGATATACGCGATTACGACCGCCTGATTTCTTCGATGTTGGCCAACATTGTTGAGACTGCCATAGCTGTGGGGATCTAGTGGAGCGGAGCTCACAGATTTTATTACTTGGAAGTGGGTCTACGAGTTCTTTATTTTTATTACCTACTTGAGAATGATATCTTTTTGAGTTTTCAATACTTATTCTTTCGCATGATGAGAACTATAAGACTTTTCGTAGCTCCATTATTTGTACTATGATGTTGGATTTAACACCTCGCGTATGAGGTAATTTGTGAAATTGTGTATAAGCTTTGATAACTCTTAATTTTATGAGAGCATGCGTGTTTATGACGGACTGGTTTAAGTAAAGTTGTTGAATGAATTCAAAGATGAAAAATCTTGTACTTACACTGATTTGCTTTAAATAAGTTGCAAAATGATTTCGACAGTAGAGATCTTTACTTGAATTGATTTGATATTTGATTTAAATGATTATCTTGTAATAACTTTTTGATTTTACATATAAGGCACAAACCTCCCTTTTAAGCTAAATTGTTTACATATATTCTTATATTTTTAATATTCAAATTTTTTACCTTTAGCTTGTTTCCCATCTACGCCCTATTCACAGAGTTGATGATCACTAAGTCTGTGAGACTCACCCCCTTATTTCCTTTTACAGATAAGTAATACGTTCTAGTGCATCGCTCAGCACATTGAGACTTACTTCAACAAAGGTAAGGGCATCTCTCAGACTTCCAATCCGAGTCGCTTCGCTGCATAGAGGTGGTGTTGTGTAAAATAGTTTGACTTATAAAGATTATCAATCTATCGAGAATGTATTTGCTAAAGTTTGAGGTTGTGCAATGAATACCACTTGTGCTGCTAAAATTATTTTGGAGTCATTAAGTCTAATTATTGGTATCTAGCTGCTACGTCTTAAATATCAATATTTATCTAGTTTAAGTGATAATGATTAATACTAATCGATTTACATTCGTAAAAGAATATATGGTATAATTATCTGGAATCTTAACCAAAGCTTGTTCGGGATTTTGACGAGTTCACTCGCAAGTCTCAAACGTCTGTAGCGACTGAGGAGCGGTGGTTACACAAGCATCAAATCCTATTAAGAAAAGAGAAGAAACAAAGAAAAACCAAGCTAGAGCAAGAAAAACACATTCCTTCACTTAGCTTTTTAAGCTATTCTTGAGCTCCAAATTCTTTGTGCTTTTATTCCTTCTCTTTACACATCTTTGTGCATATCATACTATTCCAATATTGTACTCACCTAACAAAATCTACCTCTTAAAGGCAAACCTTGCTATTAATTGTACCCATCGTTGTAAAGGTTTTAACTTAACCTTAAAAAACTATTTTTGGGTTGTGCTTGCTCTCGTTAAAATGCATTTGTTAGTTGGGCTTAATCCCAGTAAAAGGCATTTGTATAGATTGTGTTTACTCTTGTGAAAAAGCACTGTACGAGTTTAATGCGTAATCTTGTTAAAAAGCACATTTCTTTGAGAGAATTTTAAATTCCTTTGTGAGCCAAAAAAGTGAATGTAGGCATTTGAAAAGATCGAACCATTATAAAATTCTTTTGCCATCATTTTTATTTTTGCTTTGGTATGTTGCCTTGTGCTCCGATTTACATTGTTCACACATTGGCTTGATTATTTACTACACTTTTTCAACCATCATCACTTGCATCTCTTATTTGATTTCACTTGAAAAATGTTTTAAGTATTTCAAAATTGATCATTTACTTGCATTTAATTTAATAGTTTTGTTAAAAATTTACTTATACATCAAAACCTTATCTGAAACCCTTCTACAAGTCTTGAAAACAATTTTTCTGATCCAAGATTGACTAGCAATCTTTTACCATATGAGTAAAACATCACTCTTATTTTTCAAAAGCCAACCACATTTAAAATCGACTAAAGTAGTATTATAAGTCCACTATAGTTTCTTGTTGCTACGTATTCATTGAACTAACATATCTAACAAAATTTATTCAAGAAAACAAGTCATTTAATTACATTATTTTCGTATGCTTTACTTTTGAATCTTTTTAAACTTTTACTATTACAAAATATTTATGAAATCATCCATCTTTTACAAAATATTCAATAAAAAAATCTACTTAACATTTAATTTTAACATAATGCCTTAAAGAGTGATTGAATTATTCAAAAAAATCAAATAAACTATTATTTTTTATTACGATCAATCAAGTCCTTATATTTTTATTTTAAATTTAATAAACCTTTATTACTAACAATTGACTATCTATAATTAGTCGAAAGAGACTAACATAAAAAGTGAAATATCAAATAATCGTGTCCTCATACTATATCATCATCCACTAAACATATTAACATATCACGTCAATAGCATGTAATATAAAATAATAAATAATATTTTGATTAATAAATATTAGTAAACCACTATTAATAAGAACTTTTTTAATCCACAATAAAAATAAAAATATTTGATTGAAAACAGTAAAATAATAATAATTTATTCGAGTTTTCATGAATAGTTTAATGACTTTTTTAGGGTATTATCCATTTAATTTTCTATAATACCCCAAGCAAAATTTATATAATTAATTCAATACTTCTTTTTTATACTATAAAATTCAAAACTAAAAAACTCTTACCTACTTTTTCAATGTTAAATTTTCTTCAGTGTATTAAAGTAACACGTTACCTTTCATAACAAATTTCTGTTTAAAGAAAAACAAAATGCAGACTTATAAAATGGTGCTTGAAGAAACAAATGCACACTTTGTACAAGAAACAATCAAGAACCATCTTGTGAGGGAATGTCATGGATCTGTCATACCACTAATCATGTGAACCAAAACCATTATTCACAATACTTTTATAGCTAACTCTGAATTCAGGCACTTGAATGTTGAAACTAATAACATGATCTTTTGGGGTCACTAAGTCAGCGTATATGACAAAAACGTGAAATATCAAGTACCTGAACCACTATAAGCTCCTAGCTTCACAAGAAATTTGAACCTTCATTCAGAAAAACCTTTCATCTGATGTTTCCCCATTTAGTTCATACTTACAAAATTCCAGCACAACTCTACAAGGAAGATAAATGCAACTACCACAAAACATGTAGGACAACTGCACATGTTATTTTGTTTAATATTCTCACAAATGATGAAAGAATCCCAAAAAAAAATCTCTAGTGGCGTTTCATTTCCTGGAATATATTTGCAACTCCTGGGGATAATCTAGGGAGAAACTTGAACAACTGCACCCAAAATATGATTTCAGGGAAAATTAATAACACAAACAGATCTTCAATCATACAAGACCCTGTGTTCATGCTCATGATGTTCCATTTTATCTTCAAGTGAAAAGAAAACAAAGATAAGAAGGGAAACAAAGAAACCATTCTGACCAGAATTATAATTGTAAACTACAAACTATAATTATAATCTTGCTTTCTTGTCCACCATAAACATTCTTTCTCTTACGAACATATGAAGGCAAACCAAGCATTGTTTTCTTCAGATTACTTGGACCACTAATGGTTTGATCATTTGAATTAATCCTCTTTTGACCATGAGAAAGTTAAACTGCATTCAGCAAGCAGTAATAGTAAGAAGCTAGATTCTTAACACCGTTTATCATAACTGTAAATCTTGACCTACGAATAGACTACACGTCCAAAACAAGCTCGCCATTTTCTGGTACTTCAGCTTTTATGAACTTTTTAAAGTGTTTATAGGCCAAAAGAGGTCACCGTATGGTGAAGTGGCACAAATTAACAAGGAAACAAACCAACTGATAGAGAGCCCAAAGTAATACATTTCCGTGTCTTCTTAAGGTTTTTTAGGCATCATTCATTATAACAATAATATAAATGCAAAGATTTTGTTTGTAAAACATACCCAAAGCTTCACGCATGCATCCATAACAACTGGAATCAGACAGACAAAAACGGTTATAGCAGACTGATCAACTTGCAGTCCATAATGCTCAACAATTATCTCTAACAAAGTCTGCCAACCAGATTCAGAATGATACCTGCAGATATGCAAGTCATAAGTTATAGTATAGAAATTAAGAAGTGCCACTCAACCCTAATTATGTTTCTTTAGTATAGGACGGCAAGTTTGGACTCAAGAATCCTACTTGGCAATATCTGCACTTCTATATAAAATTTAAGACAGAGAGTGGAAAATTTTTTAAAAAGAAATTATAATTAATACCACACATTGCAGGAATTTTACCAATTGATAGAGATCACAAGTAAAGATCAATTCATTTTCCAAGTTTAGTCAATATTTCAAGGAGACATGCGTTTACATTCTTTTGATTAAGATTTGACCATTGTTTATCTAATAAGACCTGAAGTTATATAAAAAATATATATTCAGATCCAATCTCAAATCAGAAAAAAGTTGAATTTTATTATCTCTCATCATAAGCTACTTCTAGTTAATTGTTTAAAACATTCAACATTAAAAAAGTGCAATAAACAATAAATAAGTACACCTTAAGCAATGATAGAAGCACATTACCCTAAAAAAATGTCTGTACTCAGTATAATGAGAAATGCCTTTCCAGTATCTGAAATATTACTTATTATTTTATAACCTGCAAATTTCATCAAAGCTACCTACAGGAAGTGGTGAGAAAAATTAGAAGAAAGAGGTGCCTCGTAAAAGTACAAAACATTTGGATGCATACAGAAAGGTAAGGTAAAATTCGTAATACATCCTCCTGCAAGAACAATAATCTGGATAGACATAACATTCAGCAACACAAATAATATTTATTTAACTAAGCCACTATAAAACCTTAGCCATAGTATTTCTGATAAACTGAATTATTCATCTCTCATTTTCAGTGTACATAGAAGTTTGAATTTTATAATTTCTCAAGACTTTAGTGCATGCTTATACGTTTCTTGAGCTAGAAGCTAAGAAGCTTGCTTAACAACAATCTGTTGGCAAGTCTAAGGTTATTATTTCTCTGCAATAAATCTGATAAAACATAGTCTTTTTAACTATTTACTTGCAATAGATCCTATAAAACATAGTCCATTTGTTAAAAAAGGAAAAAAGTAAAACCTCACACTGAGTGTTTGCCAAATACTAGACTTTAATAAGCAGTAATCATGCAGGACATTCTTTGCTAGAATGTCTATTCTAAGCGTAAATCTAAAAAGTAAGATTTAATCTATTTTGTAGACTTATTTGATTGGTTTATTTTATTGGACAATAAATTTGTGGGCTTATTTTATTGGCTTTTAGGTGGCTTTATTTTCCATGGCTTACTACATAGGTTTATGAAGCTTTACATGTGTGTTTGTGACTCTGTGTTTTCTTAACTTGGAAGTTAGGTTTTGGTTATTGGTACATTTTATGTTTAGATTTTGAATTGAGAAAACTTCACATTTGAGTTTATGCAGTTGAAAAACTTTGATTATTAATGAGTGTAACTTTTTGCAACCTAGTGTGTTTTCCTTCGGATTTATAGTATCTACGCAAGCATACCAGTTTGTTCTGCTAATGTCAATGCTATTAGGGAGAGACCGGAACCTACTACTTCTGAGGCTTGGAGTTTTCATGGCTTCGCTACTTTCTATTGGCAATTTTAGGACATTTAGCGTTATCACAAATCCTATTACTAACTGTCCTAAGTAATGTGAATTTCAATGGAACCCTGTGGCTGCTACTGCTTTTTTAGATATTAAAAAGAGATGGATTGAGGCCCCTGTATAATCGCATCTGGATTTTCTGAAGTCTTGGAAGTAGCATGTGATGCTTCTGGGATAGCCATAGGCAGCAGGCCATCCTATAGCCTTCTTTAGTGAGAAACTGACAACCTAGGCAGAGGTACTCAACGTATGAAAAAGAACTTTATGTTGTTGCCCAGTCTCTTTGTTACTGGAGGTTCTATTCACTACCCACGAAGTTTGTATTGATCATTTAGCTTTGAAGCTTCTTCAGTCACAAAGCACCTCAATCCTAGCTGTGCCAGAAGGGTAGAGTTTGTAAATGAATATACTTTTGTTCTTCAAACATCAAAGTTGTTGATGGACTAAGTGATAGGAATACTTTTAAACCTGCTATACTGCCTTCAAGTAATCTTGCTGGAACTCCATTGCACAGGTACCACTGTTTCCACCCAAAAAAGGAGGAGATTCAAGCTGTCTTAAATTTGGAGACTGTAGTTTCTACTAATGGTTGTCTACAGTGATATCTAGTTTAATGAAAAGGCCGCCAATCTCGAATGCTTCCTGGATTACTGCTAATGAGTTTCGCTAACCAGATTCTAAGCTCATTGAATGGTATTCGCAGTCTTAATTCTCAGGAGTTGAGTTCTTTTCAATCGGGGATGGAAGACAGTCTCGCAAGTTTTTGGCAGAATGCCTATTCTTGGCATAATTTTAGCAAATAAAATTAATCTATTTTGTGGGCTTATTTTTTTTTTTTATTGGACATCATTTGGCATTAGGTGGCTTTATTTTCCATGAGTTTAAGATAACACTTAGGCTCATATATGTAGGTTTTATTAAACTTGGAAGTTAGATTTTGGTTATTGATATTTTGACATTGAGAATTTGAATTGAGAAAACTTCAAATTTGAGTTTATGCAATTGAGATTTTCAGATTGTTAATGAGTGTTATCATTCTGAATTATCTGTTCTCTGTTAGGCAAAGGTCAAGCCATAATGAGGGATACAAATTCCTTCACAAAATATTGCACTTAGTAAAAAACAAGAAATTTTCTTTTTTTTTCAGTCTATTTCAATAGATAAATAAAAGAGAAATCAGCTTTCTAACATACAACATTTAAAGGAGGGCTGAGGGACAGAATAGGGAAACTGATAAAATTCAACTTGTTTCAAACTGATGTTGTTTGGATTAAGTAACTTTCAATATATATCAAACATACAGTAGTGTATACAAAAAACTAGAAAATTGATTTTGACAATCAAGACATCTCTAGTTCATGCTAAATTCTTTTGGGCACATGGAACATATTCAAACATAAGATATAACAGAAAATAGTTTTCAACAGAACCCAATTAGAATATGTAAAATATTCTAGAATGTCAAACCAGCATATCAAAACCACCTATATCAAATATCTGAATCCATGCTTCTTAACAATTCTAGCATCATTTTTAATCATGGCAAGTTACAGAGCTTATTAAGCTTATCACAGCATGTAATTAGCTATTTTATCCGCTAGTTATTGGTTAGCTATTGCAACATCTTAAACAAACTACGCCAAGATATAAGTATTCTGAACGTTCATTTCATAAATTAAGGCACATACATTATATTACATAGTTGCTTAACCACACAAACTTCTCTTAAATAATAGAACTGATCTAAAACTTGTTATTATTACTTCGTAACTTTTTCTAAATTCAATAGTTAATTGATCCAACCATTGGATTGAATATTTTACTCAAGCAGATATTGCATGCCAAATTTCAAGTCCAAATATCTTGAAATATTTCAAAGATAGCCAACTGACTTGAAATTTTCCATTCATGATAACCATAAATAGAACGGTAAATCTAATAGTTGAATCAAGGAAATAAAATGGTAGAAAGAATTATTGAATGGTTTAACAGTAACAAAATTAATTAACAATCCACAAATTGTAACAATAGAGAAAAAAATGCTTGATAAACGTTTATAAACTCCTTGCACAAGTTACTTTCATTTACTTCTCTCTGTGTAAGTATATGTGTGCACATACACATGACCACGTGCTAGAAAGCAAAGAATATACGTACATTACAATAAAGGAGACATACAAAACCATGCCATTACAGAGATATCAAGTTGATGAGCTCTACAACAGAATATGGGAAACAATGATCAAAAAAATATTAAGAAATGAGGCTAGTGTTTCAAAAAGTAACTTTGGATTTAAACAAGGTCAACCATGAAAGCTACTTTAACTTTTTTTAGAGCTTTGATAAAGAGATCTCACAGCAAAAAGAAAAATTTGAAAATGAATTTTACTAATATAGAAAAAGCTTAAGGTAAGTGTCCTTATAGCATGTTAGGATGGTGGGAATGGCTATCCAGATCTATCCCAGAGGGAGACCCTTTTCCAACGATTGGTTCAATTTTCAATGGGGAATAGCTATCTGGTCCAGCTTGGAATAGCTATACCCCTCGCCCCAGCCATTACTAACCGCTACGGAATAGATAGCACTATTCGTTTAATAGTTTATCCCTTGAGTATTTAATGAAATTGAGATCTTGTCCTTGAGCCCAAAGGAAATTTTTGGCCAGCAACTATTCATTTGCCAATGTCACCGTTGCCACCAATCAAATTTGGCAACTTAAACCACCAAACGAGGTGTCCACAAATAGATATGGCTCATCCATGAGAGCAAGCTAGAGAGGAAATTGAAAATATAGAAAGGAAAAAGACAAGAAGAAACGAAGGAAAGAAAGGTAAACGGGTAAAGAAAAATAAAGGAATTGAGGAAGAAAAAATATAAGAGGAAGAGAAGAAAGAAAATAAAAAGAGGAAAAAGCTTGGGACTTTTTTATTAAATGGTAAGATGGCACTGTTATATTTATTTTCATTTTATTCCTTGAAATTATTCTAATGAAACAAACATGTTGATGATAATCATAGTCTAATCCATTTCCATTAACTAAACCATAAAATACATATTTGATCCATCTCCCAACCCTACTATATTCTCATTAAATAACTATTCCATTCCCATTTTATTCATTTCACAAACCTAAGGTGGCCATAGAGAAATCCTTGGAAAATTCTTGGGACAGAAAGAAGCTCTTATTGCTGTATAACCACATTATGGAGGACACACACGACAAGGCAATCACTTGTGCAAGGACTCATGGAAGAATGATAGACTACTTTCCATTAGCAATACGTTTACACCAAGGATCAGTACTGAGACTTTTTTTTTTCCCAAGTCATTGATGAATTTACTAAGCACATTAAATATATTTCATCTTAGTGTAGACTTTTCCCGGGTAACATAACACCAAGACATGAAAACAGGAAAACTGTAGGATTCAAAGCAATAGTTAAGGCAAAAAACTTTCCTAATTTATGGGTTTTCCACCCAATTGTTCTAAAACAAAGTATTTGGAACGCAAATTTAGTGCAATAGTAGAAGAGAGAAATGCAAATAAAGACAAGTTAAAACGCTGAGCAATTTCAATAACTTTCCAGTTGCCACAACTATCTTAAGGGATGGATAGAGATGTCACTCATAGGATTAAAACTGGGATATATGAATTGGAATAGTGTTTCAAGAGTCTTGTGTGATCATAAACTTCCACTAAAACTTACAACGAATTTAGGTTAAGGGGAGGGAAGAGAAAAGAAAGGATGGGAAGGAGGGAAACCTATGCTTTTGCTCATGTAGAACTTGCAATAAAAGGAAAAGAACAGATACTGAACACCCGTCCATTTCCCCTCAAATGCCAATTTTTCCAATTCCCCCACATTGAGGAGAAAGGAAGGGAAAGGAAAAGATTAAACATTTTTAAATATTTTATATTGTGATGTGCGTTATGCCCTTATTGTCTCCATCAAATTACAAACGTATATAAAACCTTTGTAAACTTCAACATCTAAACCTAGTCACGGCATCCGGATTGCTTATGTTCAATTGCTAGCAACAACAACTATTTGGCTTTCACACTTGATTCCTACAACACCTGCCAAGTATTTTGTCTTGTTAGATTTTCCCTTGCTTTGGTTGAAATCCTTTTCATTTTTCTGATCATTGTTCTTGCAGTCTTAAACGTTTTATATATGGCTCATGAGTATGGAAGCCTTGCCCTCAACCGCAGGGGGTTTGCATGCAAAAGAGGGATAAAGACAGTTTTTGTGGAGCCTGATGCATTGGTGGAGGTTCATGCCGAATTATCTTTTAAGGAATTACACACACACACAGAGACATGTATGTAAGTATGTATGTTGTTGTGGTAATTCCAATTTTTATTTGATGTAAAATAATTACATCGTCCACTCCTTAAGCAAACAAAGGATTTTGATAATCCCTTCGCTTCCTTTCTCTTCTTCATTTTTTGCTATACTAAAAAGGAAAGTATGTATCCTATCCTTTCCTTCAAATATCCCTTCCTTACCTTACTTTCCTTTCTTAATCAACTTGAATCAAACTTCCTGAGCATAAGATCTTTAAACATGCATAGTGGCACAATATGATCCATATAGCCACTACCACCTGGTGGAAGGAAGGATTAATTTGTTGTTGCTGCTTTTGTAATTATTGTAGTTATAATATCAGTTTTTATGCTAATCTATAACTTATATGTTCTCAATGTACCACCCATACAATGTCAAACATAAGTCAACAAAAATAATATGTATTTAGAAAAACTATCCTACCAGAAAGAGAGAGAGAGAGAGACAGAGAGAGAGAGAGAGAGAGAAAAGAAACAATAATTGTAAGGAAAACACAGACTTCCAGTTGCATTGAAAAAATATTTTTCATATTGGATTTTCATGTGACACATAATTTAGCATAATTTGGCTAAACTTCAGACAATATTTTTTTATTAAAAAAAAAGGGGAAACTTTGTCAATCTTTGTTCCACTTACTTCTCTACAAGCAGGCAATACGCCAGCTTTTAAAAAGCCATGATTGGTGTAGGGTTGGCCACTTATAATATAAAAATTTAAAGGGAAACATTATTTTCACATAAAAATAGGGAATATTTACTTGGGTAAACAAATGAAATCCTATGTTTATTTGACATAGAATAAAGAATCCTTATGTTGATTGTTAGATCATGTTGACAATAGTCTGACAATATTTGTAAAATATCAAAACAGAAATACGAAAAGGTCTAATGCGGGAATCCCAATATAGAGAGGCCGTAAAGGGGTACTTACCTTACTTTGATTGAGGTGTAAGAGAAGGAACAGTGAAATGCCAAATACCATATCTGACCATATGTTGGCAAATGCTTTACGATTCTCTAATCTGAACTCATCTCGTAACTCTAACCTGTTGAAGCATTTAATTAACAGGACAGTAAAATTTAGCTTTGATAAAATAGGGTAGTAGGGAATTATTTGCAGGAAAATTATCAATTTAGAATGCATGCTTGACAATATTGTGCTTGATTAGACAAATTATAATCCATCAGTATAGCTTTCATATGCAATACCAAAAGCGCATTTTCAGTTAATATTAGTCTGTTGGAAAGCCTTCACTTTGATGGATTGAGAGCCTCAAAAGTTCACATTGTATTAGGTGGGTATAACCTAATTTATGTATTTATAGTGTTTTTCTCTTACAAAAATGGTAAATTAGTTGACAATTAATTTCTAGGGAATTGTCCTGGCTAGGAATGTGTGAAATTTTGAAATCAATTAACACTAACAAAAGAGTTCTCAGCATTATAATATGATGGACATGTACTATTGTCTTTATATGTGCATGCTATAATTTTCTTTTGAAAGATGCATGCTGTAATAGCATACAAGTTATGTGCTCAACTTCATTTCTTTATTTGTTTTATAGTCCTTATTCCTTGTTTGCCACTTATATTACTTCCTAGAAACTCAAAAGAATTTATGTCCTTTCATTTGAGGAAAAGTACATGTTTATCCTTTATATTCTCCAAATTTAGGTCATCCAAATATCACTTTTAAGTTAACAATTTCTTGACCAGAAGAACCAAACAATGAATTTTACAATTTTATTGGCAAAATTCCATAAGGGCCTCTTCAATTGTGGGGTTTTGAAATGACGCATTTTGGATTATGCAATTCATAATTCAATATTATTAGCAGAAACCTTAGCAAAGTGCAATTAAGACTAATTGTTTCTTTCATCTATCAGTAGAAGGACTTTTATTTAGGTTCCTACTATAAATCACTTGACTAGCATATTAGTTCTAGTAAACTAGATGGGTAGTGATTTCAAAGTACATACTTGTAATCAAATGCCAATATTCTAGGTTTGTCACAAAGGTAGAATTAATAGCCGATGTAGAACCTTTTAGAAGGATTGATAAGGTTTTATTTATTTAGTTTTTGGTTCTTCCAATCTTGGTCTCTTGATTTAAACACCCTAATTAGTGTTCCAACTTTAAGTTCTATTCCACATTTGTTACTTTCTGTAACATTTTCTGCATCATTTTGATCCTAAGTTTCTATGATTTATGCTACAACCTAGTCATTGACTATCGTGTATTTACTTCAAAAAGCATTGACGTTACCAAATTAGACATTTGCTATCACATTTATTTATCAGAATATCAATTGATGTGAATTGATAGTGCCTTTGTACAGCAATTGATTTTATCACAGCCCTGGTCATTGGCTATAGAATATAGCATTAAGTTCAAAAGGCAATGAGGCTAACAAAAAAATGTTTCTATTACATACATATATATCAGAAAATTGATTGGATGCATTCTAACAACGTCATGACAGAAAGGGCATATCATTCATCCAATCAGCCAATCTTTCATAATATTCCCTGCATTCAATTTCATTCTTTATATTAGATTCATGAGGATTTTAAGTCTACCTTGCACCTTTTCCACCAGTTTTACATTAAAATTTTGCCAGTAATCCAAGAACAAAGAGAAGAGAAAGAAGGGAAAAAGAAAATTAAAAGAAGTATCTCAGCCTCATTGATCTGTAGGCTTTCTATTTTAAGATAATTGCAGGTAAGCAAATAGCAGGCATGCTCATGTAGATTGAAATGACAACTACCTAATGCCCAAGATAACAAGCCTATAAATGACAGAATATCAAGCATTAATTCATTAACAAGCAAAATAAAATATTTTGGCCTCCAATGGAAAGGAACTCCTAAGCTAGTATTATCAAAAGAGTGGCGAATTACATGGTGAGATCTACTACCTAACATAGTGATGAAAGAAGAGCAATTTAAATGTTTCACAGCTATAAGAGGTCAGAGTTTCTAGGGTATTGGATGTATGCATTCTTTAACACATTCAATAGTTTTTAGGTTTATATACAATGAACAATTTTCATCATGAATTTAATATTTTAAAATTAAATTAGAGAGAGAGAGAGAGCACAAAGAATTTGAGCTTAACAAAGGAGCAAAAGACAATGTGAATCTTACGCTTTATGCCGCAATTCCCACCAAAGTTCTTCATCAGAAAGAGGCGGAGATTTACCTATCTCCACCTCAAAACGGAATCTTGCTTTTTCAACCTTAAGTTGCTTAACCATTTCAAGCTTTTGACTTCTTCTGACATCAAGCATCTCTGCTGCCAGTGGCACAGTCTTCACGTATCTAATTATGACAAAGCCTCTCATTTATTGTTTTGACCATTGCATAAAAGTATTGAACAATAAAATTCACTTTATAATTATTAAAACAAGGTATTAGCCAAACAAATTACCAAAACAGGATCATCTTTAAAATTCAATTTTGTGATTATATAGATTCTTGATTTGCATCTAGAATCGGAAATTGTCTTCACTTAAACAAGGACCTTGCTCCTTCCTTCACTTGGAACGATGTAAAATAGATAGATAGATAACTAAAGCTATACCCAAGTTTAAGAGGAAGGATATCCATGGATGTACCATTTCAAGGGGAAAAAGACTAGAATGGAGACACAGGCTTTAGTCATAATAATAAAATTTCCCATTCTTTTCTAGCATCATTTGAATGAAAAGATTAACCATTTAAACTGGAACCAGAGTTTATACCTGTCCAAAAATGGCATAAGAACATAGTCATGAACCACAAAATCTAAGGCACAGGGTATAAGTACCAGTGCTGCCACAAACTTGGCCTGTCACGAAAAGTTATGAACAGCTTAGGCCATGGTCACATAAGTACTTAAGATTTAACTATAAGCAAGATCACCAAAGAACTTCATTGTAAGCAAATACAGTTAAGAACTTGATTACAAGTAGATATAATGGCCAATCTATAACAAAAACTTCAGGATAAATGGAGTAGAAGTTGTTTTCTCCAGTGAATAACGCCCACCAGTGGCCAAGAGAACGTTGGTTAACAAACTAAAATAATAGAGTCATAGAGGCAGATAAACCTTGAAAACGAAAAAATTTAAAAAAAATAAAGAGCTAATGCACAATCATGAAGAAACACATCAAATGTCAAAAGTCAGACTACACTAAATTATGTTTGGTAGGGAGGAAAAATGAAGGAAGAAGAATAGTGTTTTTTTCCTTGGTTTAAATCTAATGCTTTCAAAAGTGAAAGGTAAACATATTTTGTTCTTAAATTAATCATTTCATGTACAATTTTACTCCTACCTTGTTCCTTTCTCTCTATATTTTATCCTTTATACCAAACACAAACACAAGAAGCATAACAACTTTTCCTTTCTCGTTTCACCTTTCACCATATTAGATAATGATGAATCAGCGAAAGTAACTAATTCAAATAATGACTCACCGAATTCAGGGAGGCATACCGAAAAACACGGTCCTCGTACAAGATATCCTCATCTTCCCTCCCAAGAACCAAATCTCTGACAGACTTAACCAAGCCGTCTCCTTTATCCTCCCCCCAATCATCATCACGGCCATCATCATCCCAATCTTTTGCAGCACTATGTTTATTATCATCCCCAACCACAATCCAGTCCTCCCATCTTCTGCTCTCCTCATTCCTCATATCCTCTTGTGCTTCCCTCAACTCCATTATGGCCTCCGCCCTCCTCTTCCATGCCTCAAATTTGTCTCCCCCTGACAACTCCTCCGACTCTGAAAACTCGTCCTCGCCTTCCTCCAGCATGTCGTCGTCCTTGAGACCTAGCCAATTCCCGTCATCGTCGAAAAAGAACCTTTGCCACCAGCTTCTTTTCCTTTTCCTTTTCTTAGAATAATTACTATTGTTGTTTGCAGCATTTGCCACGAACCCAGAAAATCTTTTCCTTTCGCAACTGAGATGAAAGATAAAACACGATGGGTTACGACAAGAGACACAGAGTGAGGAGGCTTGGGGTAGGTATTGGTTGATCAACTTTAAATGGTCGCACAACACCATTGAAGTGCTCATTAAATAGCATTTGTAAAACCCCGCATCTTACAACCTCTCATAAAACCCAGCTGAGGCGGTATCATATATTTGAAGGGATATTTGAAGGGTGTTTTCAGAGTGAAATGTGAAAAAGGACGGGCCAGCTTGATAGGCAGTGAGGATAACCGCCGCGGGCTATTTTCTGGATAGACATATTTATAATATTATATATAAATTTTCTATTATTTGAATATAGAAAGGCTATGTCTTTTGAAATTACCTCAAATTTAATGGATATATTATACATTTTACAGTGTGAGAAACATAGGATAGCAAGTTTTCATTTTCTGTCAAATCATCACACTAAAAAAAGCACCATAACAAATCAGCAAAAAACCTTTTAAAACTATAAGATTATGTTTAGTGTCTTAAAATACAATCACGTTACAGTATTTAATATATTAAAAAAAATTAATTAAAATATTAAGAGAATAATATTATAACGTTTGGTTAAAAAGTATTTTATTAAAAATATAATATTAATTTTTAATTTTTTTTATATATTAAAATATAAATTTAATATGCTTATATGTTTTTTATTATAAATTTTTATATGATATCATCTTTTAAATAAATTTTTCAACAAATAACCAAACATCAAACAAGACGAATTCATATTAATATTAACTAGAAAATAATTTTTTATTTGTTAACAATTTAAAATTTTAAAAATATATTTTTATTATTATTTTGAAAAAATCCTAAAATATTACAAATAGAAATACTAATTTTTATAAAAAATAAAAAAATTAAAAACCAAAATGAGAGTTTTTTGAAAAAAATTGAAAGTTAAAAGGAAATTTTTTTATTTTAAAAGTACATTAAAAACCACAAAGAGGAAATTATTTTTATGACTTTAAAAATTATGGTCTATTTTAGCATCCTTATTAAAATTTTATAACTTTAATGATTAATAATAATAAAATGGCTCAAAAGAGAAAATGAGGGTTTTTTGCAAGTAGGCATGGAAGACGAGGAGCAAACATGGACTTTTGGCAACAAGGGTTTTAAGGCATAAGGATACGTGGACGATCATGTTAGCGTAAACTCTACAAGCCAATCGATTTTATGTTTGTAAAATATTATATTAATTAGTCATGTTTTATGTTAAATACATTATCAATATTTTATATAATGTATGAGATATTTCTTTATCTATGAGTTTATTTATAAAGAGTTATGAGAAACTTATATAGATAAAGTCCTTGAAACATAATGATCTTGCAAAGAAATTATAAAGGTTATAATTATGAGATTCTTATGCATTAAAAGCTTATTCCTAAATATGTTCTTGGTCATTGTATTGTCAAAAAAAAGGGCATTGACAATACTCAAAAGTTGGTACATGCTAAGCCTCCTTACTTTGGAAGTAAGTAATCAATTTCATAAGTTGAATTATATGATATACTTAGATATAGTATGTGGGTGCTTGTTAAGGAATAGTTCACTAAATATGACCCGTTATGAGAGTTTCATTTAATATTTCACTCAAGTGTTTATGAAATTACCCTCATGTGTCAGTAGTATAAGTAATCATTAGACTTGTAATACTAGGTCATCTTGTATGTGAATTGTCATACCTTAATTTCACCCCTACGGGTCTGGAGGTGACTAGATGCTTAAACAGGGTGCTCTTTGGTATTGCATGAAGCATGCAAAGATGAATGAGCAGTCTAAAAAGGATTTATCACTGTAAGTAATTTAAAAGGGACATATCTAGCTTGCTTCTAACTTATATTAACAGAGTTCTTGGTCGAGGCGATCATGATAAATCTTGCTAGGTCAATATGAAGCTTTAGGACTAATGTGGAATGTCGTAAATAAACACAATGCCATGCTTTATGACATATTTGAGACATTTGATGAAAGGATCGGATTACATTAAGATACAATATACTAAAAAGCTTAGTCAAACCATATTGACTCTCCTGACATATGGGTGGTCATGATATAGTGCTAGATGCCACTCATGATTTATAAATATAAGCAATTGGACTAATTTATATTTATTATCAATATGTTGGGGGCCTAATGGGTCGTACCAATAAGGTGACAATGTGAAATTAAACTGAGATTTGTAATCAATCGAAAATTTGGAATTTTTAACATGGACTTAATTAAATTGTTTAATTAAGTATAAAGGTTAAATTTTAATTAACCAAAAGTTAGATTAGCAATTTAACTTAACTATAAATACTTAAATGTAGATGCTACACCATATGAGAAGAAGTAAAGGCGAGAAAGACTTCACAGAAAATCGAAATAGGATTGTTTTTCTTTGTCATCTTTTCTACCAAAACTGATTTTCCAAAAGGTGAGATTTATGATATCTTAGTCACTAGCATCGCTTTACAACATACACATAATCCCTACCTTAAAAAAGGCTTTCATTTCTCACCTGTGTGGATTATCATTAAAAGTTAGACACATGAACAACTTTGGTTTGTGAAACGGACTTTGATGTGCAATCAAGAAAAAGGGTCATAACGTGTGATTTATTGAAATCACTACTAAAGGTATGATTCTGATCATTTACTTGTATGCATGAATGCTAATCTGATCAAATGCCAAAACAAGTGATCCAATGGAGGTTTCAGTTCTCTATGTTTATTTTCGCTAAGCTATTCAATTTTTATTATTAATTTTTTGAATTTCGTTCTTTTATTTGAACATGGTCGAAATCTAGCATTGGTATCAAAGCCACCTTGTATTTGCTTTTGATCGGATAATGCTTTAGTTGTTGCTAATATGAAGAAATTAGCTTTACCGTAAAACCTTAATTCAAATCAACATGTATGCTATAGTTGTCAAACTTGTTTTGATTAATTTTAACATTCAATTCCAGCAAGTTAATCATGATTTGAAACTTGATCTTAAGTATTTAGATATTGATTTGAATCAAAGTTTTAAATATTGAAAGAATTAGGTTCAAAAAGATTGGAATTTTTTCATACGAGTTTGAACTTGATATAATGATATATCATAACTAGAAAAATTTGATTTTTCTAGGGTTCATGGAGTTTGTTTTCAGCAACTTCCAAACTTGAAAATTATGCTAAATTATTTAGTATATGTTTTGAAAAAATCAGATTATGGCTTTTCATGAAAAGATTTCTTAAACATCCCTAATTTCTTAGTACATGCATTATCCAAGCAATAGTCAACTAATGGATTTTTCAACCAATATTTTGGCACCCATGAGAGATAGTTAGTCCTCACTTTTGGGGTTTGAAAAGAGTCTTTATGTCATCTCAATTGGTCTTGGTTTGGGAAACCTTGATTGGTTAGAAGAAAGAAAGAAAAATCCTTAAATTAAGGAATTTCGATTGTACAAGGAATGTAATACCTTTAATGTCGATTTCTTCCATGATTTAAGCGATTGAATTTTTCCATCTTTAATTGGATTAAATTTGGATATTTATCACTAGTAAATTCAGCCAATTAAATTTCTAAAATGGTTTTGGAAAGTAGACATGTTAGTTACCTTAAATGGTTAAGAAACTAATATAAAATAACTACTTAATTAGGTAAGGTTACCTAATTGTTCTCAAGTACTTAAAAGTTAGAAAAATTAGTCAAAATTGTTTGACCAATTAATTTAAATCAAAATGAATAATATTTGAATGAAAACTTAATTAAACCTAATGTGATTAGAATATATCTTAATTAGATTAAGGTTAATGTTGATTAAGTAAAGGATTGAACTACATATGCCATGGTTGGCAATTACATACTAAAGCATGTGTAATTTTAATATGTTCATGACATGATTATGGATGTATAAGGATGATTCTAGACTTAGGCCCAATGTGATTGTGGATGGTTAAATTATTTCATGATGTTTATTTAATTAAAAAAAGTCTGCACATCCAACCTTATCTCTTAATTTTTTAGGTTGGTAAAATTCTTTCCTTACTTAATTCTTGTCAAATGTAACTTGAGGTTTCTTTACTATAAATGAAATTAATTACATTGAAGTGTAAAATTAAGTTTAGCTAAGAAAATATTTTGTAACTCAAGATGGAGAATAAAGGCACCATGAAGATGCAAAAAGATTACAAGCAAGCTTGGAGAAGACTATGTATGCAATCACTTAAGATTTAACCAACTACTTTCCTTCAACAGTTCAAGGAAATTAGATTAGATAAAAGTCCATAATCATCCTAGTAGTATGCATATAATAGATTTATTTTATGCAATATTATAAATGTTATGCATGTTAAAATTGATGAGACCTAAATAACAAGATAAAAGCAACAACAAAACCCTCATTAAATATTAGGTCACATGCACAGTATGATCAAGTGGCCTTCCACCATATAGCAAGATAAGTAAACTGGTCTCTTAATTGGAAGCTTGTTGAGTCACTCATGGCCAAACTTTTACACGAGTACATTTGAGCTATAGGTGGGTTTTACTCAACTATACTGTGTTGTTTGGATGTGTAACACTTGACCACATGGTATTAAAGGCATAGTTAGGAAAAATGCATATGATACATTTCGACAAAGAGTTGTCACTTAGCCGATCTGGGAGTTGCATGGAGATGCAATTAATAAACTATGTTATCTACCCAATTAGGTTTATGTTGATTTGGTGAGTCACTCAAGGTTACAATAAGTTAAAAAGGATCCTAACCCACTAGAAATGCCTAGTAGAGATTTCATGTAATAGAAAGGGCTATTATTACAAAAAATTAGTGGCAGAGCTAATGCAAGATTTAATACATTGTCTTAAATTGGTTAATAACGCGAAAGACTAATACAAATACTTTTTCTATAGGTATAGGTTTTTAGAATGGGTATAATGATAATTGCTACTTTGCTTGGCATACTTGATGGCATTAGTCCAAAATTTTTGGATTGGAATATCGCCTTGAGAAAAGATCTTAATAAATGGAAGGGTGTAATCTGACAAGTAAAGAGATAACTTTAAATATGATTAAGCTTAACCTTTCTACTGCCAACCTTAAATCTTGGATAATAGACTTAGGATGTCGATCGCATTTATGTACTAACATAAATCTTTAAGGGATAGTAGAAAACTTGGTAAAAATGAGGTAGTCTTAAGAGTGGGCAATTATGAAAAAATTGTAATAGTTGCCACTGGGACTTGTGATCTCATTTTACGATTGAGCTTAGTGTTAAAGCTAAAAGAGTGCTACTGTGTACTAACATTAACTAGAAACATCATTTCGGTTTCATACATAGCTAAGAATGATGATTTCAAATTTAATATGGAGGGCAATTATTGCGCTGTCATTCTAAATGATATCTTTTATGGATCTGCAATATGTCATAAAAGACTATATGTTATGGATGTTGATAGCCCAATGTTCCATATATATGTCAAGAAAGCTAGAAAAGATAGTCCCAGTCAAACTAGCATCTGGCATTGTAGACTTAGTCATATTAATGAGACACGGATAGCCAAGTTATATAAATAAGGTTATCTTGATCCATTTGATTATGAATCATATGGAACCTATGAATATTGTCTCCTTAGTAAGATGACTAAGACTCCCTTTATTGGAAATGGTGAAAAAATAGGTGTGTTCTTAAGGCTAATACATTTGGATGTATGCGAACCCTTAAACACATCAGCCTGAGAAGGTTATTTGTATTTCATTATGTTTATAGATGACCATTCTAGATTTTTTTATCTGTACCTAATGAAGTACAAGTCTAAAGCTTTTGAAAAGTTCAAAGAGTTTAGGGTTGAGGTTGAGAAACAAACTGGGAAAAAGTATCTTACTTTTAGATCAAATCAAAGAGGAGAATATCTTAGCTAGGAATTTCTAGATTATTTGACAGAACGTGGGATTCTATCATAATGGACACCACTTGGAACTCCACAACATAATGGAGTGTCTGAGAGGAGAAACCAAACCTTGTTGGACATGGTTTGTTCCATGATGAGTAGGGTACACTTTTTGATATCCTTTTGGAGATATGTCTTAGAGATTGCTGCTTACCTTTTTAACAAAGTTCCGACCAAATCAATTGATAAAACACAATATGAGATGTGACATGGCAAAAGGCAAAACTTGTCTTATACAAGGACTTGGAAATGTACAACTTATGTGAAATGTGCATTGTCTTATCAGTTGGGAGCTAGATTAGACAAATGCAAGTTTGTAGGGTTCTTAAACAAACTATAAGATACTATTTTTACAATCTTACTGAGTAAAAGGTGTTTATCTCGAAGCATGCCACCTTCTTAAAGAAAAATTTCCTACTTGAAAGGATTAGTGGGAGTAAGATAATTCTTAAAGAAGTTTAAAAACCATAAACTGACATTCGTATGGAACTTAAGCTGACGGCTGAAGCATTGGATGCTCAAATTAGTGCTCAAGAAACACAAGTGCTCTGTAGATCCACAAGACAGAAACAACCTCTAGAGAAATATAGATTTATGCTAGAAAGAGATGCTCTGACAATTGTCAAAGAGCTTTCTACTAATAAGGAAGCAATATTTGATATTGATTATGATAAGTGGTTGGAGGCCATGAAATCTGAGATGGATGCCATGCATGTAAACCAAGTACGGACTTTGATTGATGCACTTGAAAAGGTAAAACCCATAAGATGCAAATGTGTCTTTGAAAGAAAACTTGACATGGATGGTAATGTATAAACGTTCAAGGCTAGGTTGGTTGCTAAAGGTTACAACCAAGTTGAAAATATCGATTATAAGGAAACATTCTCACTTATAGCCATGATTAAATCCATTTGAATTTTGCTTGTTATTGCCACATATCATGATTATGAGATAGGGCAAATGGATGTAAAAACAGCATTATTTAATAAGAATTTGCAAGAAAAAGTGTATATGACACAACTTAAAGGTTTTACATCCATGAATAATCAGCATAAAGTATGCAAACTCCAAAAGTCCATTTATAGGGCTAAAGTAAGTGTCTAAAAAGTAGAACATTAGATTTGATGAAACTATTAAAGAATATGATTTCATCAAGAATCCTGATCACCCATGTGTTTATAATAAGGTAAATGGACAAGCAGTTGTATTCATAGTATTTTCTGTTGATGACATACTACTAATAGAAAATGATATACCGATATTGTAGAATGTCAAGATCTGGCTGTCTAAACAATTCTCCATGAAAGATTTGGAAGAAGTGACCTATATTTTGGGAATAAAGATCTATACAAATAGATCAAAGAGGATGTTAGGATTATCACAATTTACTTACATAGACAAGGTGTTAAAAAGGTTTAACATGATTAAATCCAAGAGAGGAAACATACCTATGTCACATGGCATTTAACTCTTAAAAGACATGAGTCCGAAGACGTAAAAAGAAAGGATGAGGATGGTTAGGATACCATATGCATCGATTATAGGATCCAACATGTATGCCATGTTATGTGCTAGACCAGATGTGGCATATGCTTTGAGTGTCACGAGCAAATACCAATTGAATCTAGGTGAGAGTCACTAGATTGTTGTGAAAAATATCCATAAGTACTTATAAAGAACTAAGGATGTTTTCTTGGTTTATGAAAGGGCTAAACTCCAAGTTAAAGAATATGGAAATGCTATATTCCAATCTGATAAAGATGACAACAAATTGCAAAGAAGGTTTATATTGACCTTGAAAGGTAGTGCTATTAGCTAGAGAAGTTCCAAGCAATCGACGACTACAAATTCTACATTTGAGGTTGAATACATTTTTGCATTTGAAACAGTGAAAAAAGGAGTTTGGATCAAAAAGTTCATAACTAAACTTGGTGTGGTTTCTAGCATTGTTGATCATGTAACTTTGTACTGTGACAACAATGGAGCCATAGTGCAAGCAAAGGAATCGAGGTCTCATCAATGGTCCAAATATGTATTATGGCGTTATCACTTGATTAGAGAGATCATTAAGAGAGGTGATATTAATATAAAGAGTACACATGGAAGACAGCTTAGCTGACTCTCTCACTAAAGTTCTATCCTAGTAAAAACATGATCGTCACTTGGAGGGCTTTAGTGTTAGATACATAGGTGATTGGTTTTAGTGCTACTAGAAGATTGTTACTAAACCTTATGAGCCAATCGGTTTATGCTTGTAAAACATTGCATTAATAAGTCATATTTCATGTTAAATACATTATGGATATTTTATATAATCTATGAAGTATTTATTTATCCATGAGTTTATTTATAAAGAGTTATGAGAGACTTATGCAGATAAAGTCCTTATAACATAATGCTCTTGTAAAGAAATTGTAAGAGTTACAATTATGAGATTCTTATGCATCAAAGCTTTGTTCCTAAATATGTTCCTGATCATTGTATTGTCCAGAATAAGAGAATTGACAATGCTCAAAGACTGGTACATGCTAAGCCTTCTTACTTTAGAAGTAAGCAATTGATCTCATAGGTTGAAGTATTGAGATCTTTAGAGATAGTATGCGGGTGCTTGTTAAGGAACAAGTTCATGAAACATGACCCGTTATGAAAGTTTCATTCAGTATTTCACTCAAGTGTCTATGAAAATACTCTCATGTATTAGTAGTGTAAGTAATCCTTAAACTTGTGATACCAAGCATCTTATATATGAATTGTCAAGCTTTGATTTCAACCCTACAGGTCTGAAGATGACCAAATGCCTAAATAACGAGCTTTGGGTATGGCATGAAGCATGTGAAGATGAATGAGTAGTCCAAAGAGGTTCATCACCCCAAGTGATTTGAAAAGGACATATCTCACTTGCTCTTAGCTTATATTGACAAAGTCCTTAGCCGAGGTGATCTTGATAGGTCAATATGCAGCTTTACGACTAATTTGGGATGTCATAAGTAGACATCGTTGTTATGCTTCATGACATATTTGGGATATTTAATGAAAGAATCTAATTGCACTAAGACACTGTACACTGAAAGTCTAGTCAAACCATACTGACTCTCCTGATATTTTGATGGTCATGATGTTGCTAGATGCCACTCATGGTGTATAAATATACAAAATTGGGTTAATTTATTTTTATTGCCAATATGTTATGGGTCTAATGTGCCACATACAATAATGTGACAATGTGAAATTAAAATGGGATTTATACTCAATTGAAAATTTAAAATTTCCAATACGGACTTAATTAAATGGTTTAATTAAGTACAGATGTTAAATTGTAATTAATCAAAAGTTGGATCAGCAATTTAACCTAACTATAAATACTTAAATGTGGATGTTGCACCATAAGAGAAGAATTAGAGGTGAGCAAGACTTGATAGAAAATTGAAATAACTCCCTAAGCCTAAGAAACAATTATTTTAGGTGGGTTCAAAGAATCGTTTTTCTTTGTTATCTTTTCTACCAAAATCGATTCTTTAAAAGGTGAGATTTATGAAATCTTAGCCATTAACATCGCTCCACGACATACACATAATCCCTACCTTGAAAAAGGTTTTCATCTGCCACTTGTGTGTATCATTGTTAAAGGTTGGAACATGGACAGCTTTGGTTTGTGACAACCGGGCTTTAGTGTGCAATTAAGAAAAGGGATCATGGCTTGTGATTTATTGAAATCATTACTAAAGGTATGATTCTAATCATATCGTGTATGTATGAATGTTAATTCGATTAAATGTAAAAACAAGTGATCCCATGAGGTTTCGATTTTCTATGTTTATTTTCATTAAGCTATTTAATTTTAATTGTTAATTTTTTTAATTTTGTGTTTTTCTTTGAGCATGGCTAAAATCTAATAGATCAAAGTTCGCTTTGTTAAGAATTTGAGAATATGGTGCCTTAGAAAGCAAGTATATTATCATGATTATATTCCAATTATTTTGTTTGTAATAAGACGAAGAGTTGGTTTTAAGCGAGCATTTATTATCTAATTATAAAGTACTAAGATTTTATTAATAAATTAAAATATATTATATGAAGAGTCATACATAGGAAACATCTATTTTTATTAAATCTTAAAATTGATCACACCCATATAACAATGCTGGTCACTTTTTTTATGTAAAGGTTGTAGTGTGTAAATTACTTCCAATGAAAATAATGTGATTTACTTCAAGGGAATGATGAGTCTCAAATCTTCGAAATGGTTGACTTTGAGTAATAACACTATAACATGAATTAGAATCAAGTGAGAATCAAATTTAAGTTTTAATCACTACTTAAATCTTAATCTGTCACTTATGTATTTGCTTATGGTAGAAACGAAATCTTGATGGATGGTAGACTTGTATTTTATCTCCTTATAATCTTTTATATACCATGGGCATGATCATTTTAATGTGTTGATCTAGACTTCATATGTTAGGATTATAATTAAGGTGAGCATCCACAATGGAATATTAAGATAACTCATACGCAATGGAATATTATTAAAATTTTAATCCTCAAAGTCATGGATCACTTTAATTGAAACTAATCTAGAAAAACCACAAGAGAAATTTTGACATACCTGAAAGTTTGCTTTCTTTGATGGAGTCCTCCTTGACTTTTTGTTTTAACTTTTGTACACCAATTAGGACTTATCAAATCATAGCAGCACAGTTGTCCTACCTCTAATGGTCATCCACACAGTGATTTGCTGAAATCGCTTCACTAAAAGTGTGTGAATCCCTAAGTCGAAGTTTGTGCTAGAAAACTCTCAACTTTTGAGCTTTCTTATGTTTCTCTCTTTTGGCTGTTATCCTATCTCAACATATGAGAACGTAAAATAGAACTCTTCTATATATTCAAGAGGTGACTAAGGGATTCTTTAATAGAGTAAATTGACCTACTTTATATCTAACAAGGATTATAAAATATCTTGGGCTAATTGAGCCTTTATTTAATACTCCATCAAATCATATTTGATTTAGTCCAATACTTTATTGGATCAAGCCTCTATAAAATTAATTAGATCACATCCAATTGAACTCAAACTAATTTTGACAATTCACCTTATGTGCGTGACCCATTCGGTTCCCAACATGTTGGCAATAAATATAAATTAATTCAACTAAGAATTTATATTTATATTTATAGATCATGAGCGGCATCTAACAATAAATCATGACCAACCAAATGTTAAGAGATTCAATATGATTTGACTAACCTTTCAATGTACAATAGCTCAATGTAATTTTATCCTTTCATCTTATATCTCAGATAGATAGAAAGCTTGGCTCGGTGTCTACTTTTTAATTTATCCATATTAGTCCTGTTGCTTTTATATTAACCTATAAAGATTGCCTTGGCCAAAAGCACCCTAGGGTGATGAATCCTCTCTAAACTACTTATTCATCTTCATATACTTCATCTCATGCCCAAAAGTACCCTGTTTAAGCATTTGGTCATCTCTAGACCTGTAGAGATGAAATCAAAGCATGACAATTCACATACAAGATAACTTGGTATCACAAGTCTAAGGATTACTTACATTATTGACACATGTGAGTATTTTCATAGACATTTGAGTAAAATACCAAATAGAACTCTCATACCGGGTCATGTTCAGTGAACTTGTTCCAAAATAAGCACCCATATACTAGCTTTAAGTATCTCACATACTTGAACTTATGAGATTAATTGCTTACTTCTAAAGTAAGGAGGCTTAACATGTACTAGCCTTTGAGCATTGTTAATGCCTTTATTCTTGACAATACAATGACCAGTAACATATTTAGGAACAAGGCTTTGATGCGTAAGAATCTCATAATTCTAACCTTTATAATTTATTTGCAAGGCCATTATGTTCCAAGGACTTTATCTACATAAGTCTCTCATAACTCTTTATAAATAAACTCATAGATAAAGAAATACCTCATACATTATATAAAATATCCATAATGTATTTAAAATGAAATATGACTAATTAATGTAGTGTTTTACAAGCACAAAATCGATTGGCTTGCAGGGCTTACACTAACAATCTCCTATTAGCACTAAAGCCAATCGCCTATGTATCTAATACCAAAGCCGTCCAAGTGGCAATCGTGTTTCTGCTGGGATAGAACTTTAGTGAGAGGGTCAGCTAAGTTGTCGTTCATGGGTACTCTTTCTATATTAATATAACTTTTTCCAATAATCTCTCTGATAAGGTGATAACGTCGTAATACATGTCTGGATCGTTGATGAGACCTAGATTCCTTTGATTATGCAATGGCTCCATTGTTGTCACAGTACAAAGTTATAGGATCAACAATGCTAGGAACCACACCAAGTTCAGTTATGAACTTTTTGATCCAAACTCCCTCATTCACTGCCTTAGATGTGGAGATGTATTCAGCCTCGGTTGTAGAATCTGCAGTCATTGCTTGCTTGGAACTTTTTTAGCTAATAGCACCGCCATTTAAGGTAAATATAAACCCACTTTTCTATCATCCTTATCATATTGGAATACAGCATCTCCTTATCCTTTAACTTGGATTTTAGCCACTCCATAGACCAGGAAAACATCCTTAGTTCTTCATAAGTACTTAAAGATATTTTTCACTACAATCAAGTTCTTCTCACCTAGATTTCATTGGTATTTGCTCGTGACACTCAGAGCACATGCCACATTTGATCTAGTACATAACATGGCATACATGATGGATCCTATAACTGATGCATATAGTATCATATCCTTCCTTATCCTCTCATCTTGTGTCTTTAGACACATATCCTTTGAGAGATGAATGCCATGTGACATAGGCAAGTGTCCCTTTTTGGACTCGATCATGCTAAAACTCTTCAACACCTTACCTATATAAGTGGATTGGGACAATCCTAGTAGTCTCTTTGATCTCTCTCTATAGATCTTATTCCTAGAATATAGATTGCTTCTCCTAAATCTGTCATGGAGAATTGTTTGGATAGCTAAATTTTGACAGTTTGCAGCGTCGGTATATCATTTCCTATTAGTAGTATATCATCAACATAGAGTACTAAAAATACAACTGCTTATCCATTTACCTTCTTATAAACACATGGATCATTAGGATTCTTGATGAAATTATATTCTTGAATAGTTTCATCAAATCTGATGTTCCAGCTCCTAGATGCTTGCTTTAGCCCGTAAATGGGCTTTTGGAGTTTGCATACGTTATGCTTATTCTTCTTGGATGTAAAACCTTCAAGTTGTGTCATATACACTTATTCTTGCAAATTTCAATTAAGGAATGCTGTCTTTACATCCATCTACCATATCTCATAATCATAATATGCAGCAATAGCAAGCAAAATCCTAATGGATTTAATCATGGCTACAAGTGAGGAGGTTTCCTCATAATCAATTCCTTCAACTTGGTTGTAACCTTTAGCAACCAACCTAGCCTTGTACATTTGTACATTACCATCCATGTTAGTCTTTCTCTTAAAGACCCATTTGCATCCTATGGGTTTCACCCTTTCAAGTGCATCAACCAAAGTCCACACTTGGGTGACATGCATGGCATCCATCTCGGATTTCATGGGCTCCAACCACTTATTAGAATCAATATTAGATATTGCTTCCTCATAAATAGTAGGCTCTATGTCAATTGGTAGAACATCTCTTTCCATCATAGATCTATATCTCTCTAGAAGTTGTGTCTATCTAGTAGATCTATAGAGCACTTATGTTTCTTGAGCACCAGTTTGAGCATCCAATGCTTCAGCTATTGACTCAAGTTCCAAAGGGATGTTAGTTTGTGGTTCTTGTACCTCTTCAAGAATTATTTAACTCCCATTAGTCCCTTCAAGTCCTTCAAGTAAAAACTTTTTTTTCCAAGAAAGTGGCATGTTTCGAGACAAACACCTTTTGCTCGGTAGGACTATAAAAATAGTATCCTATAGTTTATCTATCTCCAAGTTTATCAGACAATGCACGCTTCACATAAGCTGTACATCCCTAAATCTTTATGTAAGACAAGTTTGGCCTTTTGCCATACCACATCTCATATGGTGTCTTATCAATCGATTTGGTCAGAACTTTGTTAAGAAGGTAAGTAGCAATCTCTAAGGCATATCCCTAAAAGGATATTGGAAGGTTCGCCCTACTCATCATGGAACGAGCCATGTCTAACAAGGTTTGGTTTCTCCTTTCAAACACTCCATTGTGTTGTGGAGTTTCAAGTGGAGTCCATTGTGATAGAATTCCATGTTTCGTTAGGTAATCCAAAAACTCCTGACTAAGATGTTCTCCTCCTCAATCCAATCTAACGTTGAGAATACTCTTCCCAATTTGTTTCTCAACTTTAGCCTTAAACTCTTTGAACTTTTCAAAAGCTTTAGACTTGTACTTCATTAGGTACATAAAACCAAATCTAGAATGGTCATCTGTAAATGTAATGAAATATGAATAACCTCCTTTGGCAGGTGTGCTTAAAGGTCCACATACATCCAAATGTATTAGCCCTAGGAGCACACCTACTTTTTTAGCCTTTCCAGTGAAAGGAGTCTTAGTCATTTTACCAAGGAGACGACTCTCACAAGTTCCATATGATTCATAATTAAATGGATCTAGATAACCTTGTTTATGTAACTTGGCTATCCTTGTCTCATTGATATGATTAAGTCTATAATGCCAGATGTAGGTTTGATTTGGATTATCT
>NW_018397257.1:483636-502783 GCF_002168275.2 Theobroma umbraticum | reverse complement strand
TCTTGACATCTATATTGAGCATTGGGCTATCCAAAGCCATAACATAAAGTCTTCCATGACATGTTACGGATCTATAAAATATATCATTTAGAATGATAATGCAATAATTACCCTTCATACTAAATTCGAAATCATCATTCTTAGCTAGATATGAAATCGAAATGACGTTTCTAGTTAATGTTGGTACATAATAGCACTCTTTTAGCTCCAGCATTAAGCCCGATGATAAAATAAGATCACAAGTCTCAACGGCAATTGCTACAATTTTTGCACCGTTGCCCACTTTTACCACTACCTCATTTTTACCAAGCCTTCTACTATCCTTTAAAGCTTTTATGTTAGTAGATAAATGCGATCCACATCCTGAATCTATTATCTAAGATTTAGGATTGGTAATAGAAAAATTAAGCTCAATCATATTTAAAGTTATCTCTTTACTTGTCAAGATTTCACCTTTCCATTTATTGAGAGCTTTTCTTAAAGTGATACACCAGTCTAAACATTTTAGGCTGATGGCATCAAGTATGCCAAGTAAAGTAGCAGTTATTATTATACCCATTCTAACAACCTATAAATATAGAAAAAGTATTTGTATTAACCTTTCATGTTATAAATCAATTTAAGACGAGGTATTAAATCTTACATTGATTCTCCCACTAATTTTTTTTAATAATAGCCCTTACTATTATACAGAAATCTTTACTAGGTATTTCTAGTGAGTTAGGACCCCTTTCAAATTATTACAACCTTGAGTGACTCAACAAATCACAATAAGCCTAATTAGGTAGATAACATAGCTTGTCAATTGCATCCACATGCAACTCCTAGATCAGTTAGGTGACAACTCATTGTCTAAATGCATCATATGTATTTCACCTAACCTTGCCTCTAAGACCATGTGGTCAAATGTGACACATCCGAACCACACAATTTTGTTTAAAGAGTATTTACATGACTGACACATGAAAAATATTTGCATAGACACTAGAGTGAGATACCAAATGCATTTTTCATGGTGGGTCATGTTTAGTAAACTTGTTCATGGAACAAGCACTTACATTCTAGTTCAATTATCTCTATACTTCAACCTATGAGATTGGTTACTTATTTCTTAAGGAACATAGAATGCACTAGCTTTAAGTGTCATTGATGTTTAGTCTCAATGCTACATTGACCATGAACATTTAGAGATTATGCTTTGATGCATAGGGAATTCATAATTGTAGCCCATTACAATTTCCTTGCAAGGCATATTAATCTCATGGACTTCATCCAATAGACTTATAACTTTTATAATTGATGTCTTATTGATGAATGAAAACCTCTAATCATTCAATGTAAATGATATGATTGCATGATTGGAACTAAGTCTTGACTAATCTCAATTCACTATAAGGCTTATTCTAACATTCTTCCACTAGCTCAAAACCAATTGCTACCTCATTGTATGTGGATCCAATCCATCTAGCAATTATGTCTCTAAAAAGACTTGCTTATGCCTTTAAATATGGTTAATTGCTTTTATATGTCTAGCAATCATATTACTATATTTAGATCCAATGAGACCCAAGTTATATTAGTATGACTCCATTGTTACATTACCAATGTTTATAACCTTTTATTAGTTCCATGAACTAATGATCTAAATATCTTTTTATTTGAGCCCTTTTTAATAGGATGTCTATGACTTTATTTATGTACATGTATAGTCCCTTTTGCTCCTTGGAACCATTCTTACTAGACTATATTGTATGCATTATATGCTTATGTCACTTCAAGTTATGCCATCCGTTCCATAATATTTTTAGTTTCTTTGTATACACATTACGTTCTATGCAATTGTATCATTAAAGAATTAGATTCACTCCTACTAACCTCTTTAAATGTATGAGATAAATACATTGTACATTTCGATAAATACATTGTATATTTCAATAAATCCAACCCTTTTGGGTTCCCTTTTAAAGTGTAGAACTTCAATGATAATTTATATGTAGTAGATTCATCCAATATGAATAATACATCTTCAATGTATCTTATTAAATCCATGGAGTTCTCATATACTTATGCAAAACTTGAAGTGTTAGATTCCAATGTAACTAAGTAATACTAAAGAAAATTCTTTTCTTAGTGTCATCATGGTCCCACTATATGCAATATCATTTGTGAGAGTAATATTCAAACTCTTTTGAATATTCCATGATGTTATATACATAGATCTCAATGTATGCTTAGAATCGTATTAGTTTAGAGTGTTATAGTGGTATATATATAAGAGAAGTATGGACCAAATCATATCATTATATGAATTTGCTTTCTCTTTTGAATAAACAACTCTATTTTCTACTCAAAAGAAAGTTCCATTTTATATGAATCTAAATTCATTCTTTTGATCAATTAATCATAAATTCTTATGACCTTTAATTGAGATCTTATCCAAGTATGGTCACTTAATTTGTCGACTAATATGAATTTTTAATCAATCTTATTTGATATTATTTGCAATTCATAATTGATCAAGTATAATTGCAAGAATAAATATGAAATGTGGATAATTAAATTGATATAATTATTCTAAATAATTATTTAAGCATGAAACATAGAACTTTTTCTCATCCAATGTTAAACATAAATGTTTCAGCAGCCATCCATATGGCAATAATAAAATAATGTTTCAAAAACATTTCAATAAATTATCCAACCTATTAAAATAGATAAGAGTGCAACCACCCAATGTAGCATCCAATGCTCTATGTAGTTTATCCATGAGGTCACTTCCTCAACTAAGCTACTGCTCATCTTTATCCTTGGCCCCTACAATATGTCATACATATGAGAACTAATTTTAAGGTATCATATACCTTTAAAATATAAAGTTGAGTTACTTAACAAATAATACTTGAATTAGAAACTTTAATTAGCTTCCTTTTCTTTCTCACAATAGCTATGTAACCTTTGCAATTTCTCCTCTGATGACTAGGTTTGCCACAATGATGGCAAATATCCTTTTCTTTGTCCTATTTGACACATTTTTCTCTTTTTATTTTGGAATTTTACCTTTTTCTCCTTTTGAGCTTTCTTTTTTTTTTGCTGTTTTGTATAAGCCTTTAGAAAGAAACAAGAAGCAATGATCCCTTATCTTTTCTGATGGACTTCTCTACTGTGTCCAACATGTTCAGAAGTTTGAGAAAAATGGTTTTCAATTGATTCATATGAAAGTTCAACATGAACTGACTGAAGTTGTTAGGAAGAGATTGTATAACGAAGTCTATAGTCAGCTCATGATCCATCGCTAATCCCAATTGTCCAAGTCTCTCGATGAGTCCAATCATCTTCAACACATGGGGTTTGATGGAACTATTGTTGTTGGATTATTGACGTAAGTGCATTTATCATTGAAACAAGCAATATAGTGAAAAGTAGGATTCATTCCTATGGAGAATTGAATTAATTCCTACTTGTAAATTACTAAAATTAAATATCCTAATCGTATCCAAACAATTAAATTTAAAATTATTAAAAAGAAAAATTAAAACTAACAAGCTAAAACTAAAACTAATATAAATTTAATGGTAAATTTGTTTCAAAAAAATTCAATCAACTACTAGATGTAAGCTTATGATATTCCTCAATACTTCATCTAAATATTGTATCTCTTTTTTAATTTACTTGAATGGACTAAGTTGCTAACTTAGAGTTTTAAATTATTTACAAGTCTATGTCAAGTTTCTCAGAGAAATATCTTTCCTAATTAACTTATTATATGTCTATGTAAATTAAATTGAAGAAATATTTATTAAGTTTATACTCTAATCTTGGCTACGTATGGCTTATAGATGTCTATCTACTTTATATGCAAATTAAACCATCTAATCAACAAAGTGCATTGGATCATATGCTATTTTTTTCAAGGTATACTTTAAATCTCCTTCGTTAAGGATTAACTTAGGTTTCCAATTTAATCTAATTGGTGGCTAAGCAATTATAAGCATTAAGAATAGAATAGAATAAACAACTTAAAAGCATTAAAACATAAGCAAAAGAGAGAAAAATAATTCAAACTATGTAGAGTTCAATCATAATCTTAGATAACTAAATTAGTTCTCCATAATGTCATAAATCATCATCAAATAAAGTTTAATGATTGAAACCAAACCAATAAGATAAAGAAACTCTAAGAGCTGAAATCTAATCTCCAAATCTTCTTGAATCCTTCTTTTTCTTCTCTACTCCAATGAGACTTTTCTTCAATAATTTTGTGGCCAAATCTTTGATCTAAATTTTGTGTGTTTTGTGCCTCTAAAAGTCCTCTAAAAGGTCACATAAATAGGGCTCAAGATTGGGTCAAGTTAAAATTCTATTTAAACAAGGTTTTCTTGGCAAATATATGGGCATCAAGGCCTACCTCTTCCTAGGCTATGGCCTCAACCATCTAAAGGTGAAAAACTATGAATTTCACATCAGGGCAAGATTGGCTACCTCCTCTAAGGCCACTGCCTTGCTACTTCTATCTTGGATTGCTATAGTACTTCAAATTCTACAAGGTTTTTTCCCACCTCATAGGCTTAACTGGGTAAAGTGCAACATTAACATTGTAGCTTTTTCTCTTAGCTTTCCAGTGGTCTAAGAATCATCTCAATTGGAGTTTTGTAGTGAGAGTTATGGTTACAATATCGAGACAAGTGTAGTCAAAGTCTACATCTAGAATACATTTTCTTTTTTCAATAAACACTTACAAAGGCACAAATAAATCAATAGCAACTTATCTTAGGCACGTAACCATCAATTTAAATACAAGATTGACTGAGATTAGATCGACTCACTTAATTAACTAACTTTAAACATTTAGATAAAACCTACTAATTTTTGTACATTACTACAAGAACTAAGCCAGTTTACTATCAAAATTAAGACCAAACAACTTTACACCATAGAGTTATCACACCCCCAAATTTAAAATTTCCCTTGTACTCGAGCAAAACATAGAAAAGAAACAAACTTATGAAAAAAAATTTAAATGGTGAAAACATAATAAATAAAGCAACTGCTCGTGATAAAATGCACTAGCTCAATGATATCTTATAATCTCCTCAAAAGCATGTCTACCAATCTCTAACTTAAGGAAAATATATAGGCATCATTCACATTCATGTTTCAATTCCAATGCAAGCACATTTTCGAATGGATTTTCGATTTTGTGTGAAATCTTTTACCAAGAATATCATGACATCCATATGAGTCTATGCTAACGCCAAATTCAAATTAGTATTAGAGCTCTATAGGTTTACTTTTCATCTCTTTCTTCATTAATATAGACTAATACTAAGTCAAGAATGAATAAGTCATTATAAATCTTGCAATGTATGGTTAAGGTCAAGGTATGATAAAGGATAATAATTTGGCTCAATATCACCCGAAGCACACAATTATTTTAAAACCTATATATAGAGCTCTATTTTCATTCTCTATGTAACTCTGTTTCCTTCCTTTTGAACTTTTCTTTTGTTCAACACTTTATTCTATTTTTTTGCTCTTCCTTTTTTTCTTTTTTTTTTTGCAATTTCACAATTTTTCAACACCAAACTTATTTCTTTGTATTGAGAGTAATGAGGTGATTTTTAATATTTTGAACTTTTTGACATCATTATCATTATTCTAACTTATGCATTTAGGTTAATATATATTTCCTAAAACAATACACATGCTTAGGTTGCAAAACTGAAAATTTTATTTTAAGGCTATGCTCTTTATTATGTAGTTAAACAAAGAAAAGGGAAATTAGGCTCAAAGGGGTATACTAGAGATAAAAATATATCAAGGTTAGATTGAAAGGTTTAAATGGTCTAAAGATGACCTAAATCATGTCCTTAATTAAGTATTGTTGGTATATGCCCTTGAGCCAATTAGATTGGTCAAGGAATATATATATTGTCATTTAATACATATTTAATCACATAATTATATGAGATATAGGTTTTCCTTCATGTTAGTACAATAATAAGAAGTTATTGAGTACTAATTGGATGAAACCTATGAAACATAAAAGTGTTGCAAGAGAATTGTAAAGTTGTTACAATTATGAGATTACTATGCATCAAAGTCATGTTCCTAAAATTGTTCCTGGTCATTGTATTATCAAGACAAGGCATTGATAATGCTCAAAGATAGGTACATGTTAAGCTTTCTTACTTGAAAAGTAAGCAATCGATCTCATAGATTAAAGTATATAGGATAATTGAATATAACATGTAGGTCCTTGTTAAAGAACAAGTTCGCTAAACATGACTTGCTATGAGAACTCCATTTGGTATTTCACTCAAATGTCTACAAAAACTATTCTCATGTGATAGTTGTGCAACTAGTCCTTAGATTTGAGACACTAGGTCATCTTGTGTAGGGAATGACATACTTTGATTTCACCCTTACAAGTTTGGAAGCGACTAGATGCCTAAATAGGGTGTTTTTGAGTATACCATGAAGCATGCGAAGCTGAATGAGTGGTCAAGAGAGGATTCATCACCCTAAGTGATATGAGGTGATGTATCTCATTTGTTCTCAATTCTTGATTAACTTGTATAAAATCTTTGGCCGAATCATGATGAATTTTAGGAAAGTTAGTTTCGTAACTTCATAAAGTTAGTCATGCATTATCAGAACTAATATGGAATGTCATAAAGACACTGAGCCATGCTTAATGAAATATCCGAGATATTTAATGAAAGGAGTGTATTGCATTGAGAGGTTTATCTTGAAAGGGCTTAGTCAAATTCTTTAATTGACTCTCTAACATTTGGGTGGTCATAATGTATTGCTAGATACCGCTCATGATCTATAAATATAAATTAATTATCAAATTGATATTTGATTAGGATTTATATTTATTGCCAATATGTTAGAAGCCTAATGGGTCACACACATTAAGTGACATGATTAGGATTAAATAAGGATAATTAATTAAGTTGGACTTAATTGAGAGAGACCAAAATAAAGTGAAAAATTAATTAAGTTCTTAGAGACTTAATTAAATTAAAATACAACTATTGTATTTAGGGTTACAACTTAGTTTGGCTATATAAATATATTATATTAGCAAACTAAAACTTTAAGCCTTCAACCACTTCTCAGCTGTTTTATAAAATAAGAAAAGAAAAATAGTTTCTTTATCTAACAAAAATAAGATTCGACAAGAATTTTGGATCTTTTTGTTTTAGAAACAAAACTTGCTAACACAAGTTAAAATCCTACCTTTGATAAGGTCTTATTCGATCACTGTGTGGATTACTATTAGAGGCCAAACACTTGGGTGGCTGAAGATTTGACAAATCCTAAAGGTGAAGAAGCAAAACTTTCAATTTAATTCGCTCTTGATTACGATATTTAGAGCAAGTTATGCAACTCTTAAACTTATGAGTATCATAATTAATTTGAAAGTTACATGATAAATACAAACAATGATCTTATAGGATTTGACAATTGCTCGGATTAAATACTAGTTTATTGTTCCGTTGCATTATATTATTTTAATTATTGATTATGTTCATGTTGGAGTATGAGGTTGAATCCTAGCAAGTATTGCCTATGATTTTGCCTTAAGAGAGAATCAAGCAAATTCTAGAATTCATGACATAATCTAAATTTTATATCAAGATAAACTTTCTTTAAATATTCACAATAATGCAAAGCAAAAGATAAAGTGCTCAAAACTGTGGAAATCATAACTTAACAATGGTACTAAACAAAAGATTTTAGCATGAACCAAACAGTAACCTTATTTACCAAAACCTAAAGATACATGACAACCAATTCATCATTAGATAAGGAAATCATTGAAAAATTTGGCACAACCCTACTCTAGCTTCCTAAAAATTCAAGCAAGCATAAAAATTAAATGATCAACTAATCCTAATTGCTTAAAAATCTAGACAATCATGGAAATAAAATTAAATCTAAAACTTTCGCAAAATATTCACCAACAAAAAAATAAATTCACCCTTTAGACATAAACTAAACATTGTCCTTAATGTTAGAAAAAATAAAAGATAAGAAATAGTTCTTTAATTGTTGAATGGATTTGAAGAAGCTCTAATCTTCCTCCTCATCTTCTTCATCTTCCTCCATCTCATTGGCACTCATAGGAGGATTTGGTGCTAGTGGAAGAGTAGCCTTGTCCATCCCTATAAACGTACCATAAGCTCGAAACATTCAATTCATATGTTGATTACATTGGGTTTGATAAGCCATGTGTCGCTCAAACTGGTGCCCAAGTTGCTCAAGTTGCTCAATCCTCTGAGTCATTGACAATTGTTGTTATGCTTTTGGTCGAGGGAGTTAAGGATGGTGTGTCAAAGAATAACTACTCTAGCAAAATGTTGAGGGTGTTTAAGGATGATATTGATATCAATTGGAAGTTTAGAGAATAAAAACTCCTCACTAGCATTCCAATTTACACTAGCCTTCTTGCACATAGCCATAATCAAATAAGGGAAGCACAAGCCATCGCATTTTGTTTTTGTAGTGCATGTCAGGGCTTTGTAAGTTACACAACCAATATCAATAGTGTGTCCTGTCATGATAGAAAAAATATGCATAGCTTTGTCTTTTGTGACATCACTAAGATGTGTGGTAGGAAGCAATTTGGATGCCATTAAGTATACCCAAACCTTAGAATTTGGTTTGATCACTTTCTATTTGAAAGAAGTTCGTGCATTATTGTAGATTCTCCATTGAGCACCCTCATCAAAGAGTATATGAATGGTGTCATCCCAATCCTCATGCTTGGCCAAGTATTGTCCATAGCCATCGCTTTTAAATTCAGGAGCTTTATAAAATTCATTGATGGCATGGCTCGAGAATGGAACTTGTTTACCTCGCACAAAAACAAAATCATTAGTGGCTTCAACAACATTGGTGTAAAATTCTCTTACTAGAGGAATAATTACAACTTCTGGCAAGCACAAAATTTTTGCCAATGTTGATCATCAATCAGTTGTTGAAGGCCAAGGTGTATGATTAACACTTGATCCAGTCCTCGCTTTGGTATGCAATTTTGTTGATGAGAGAACTGGTGTGTCTATTTACACCATCAGTAGACACAAATCTAGTGTGGTCAAATAAACCACTGAAACTTGCTTTTGCTCATTTGGGTGCAATCTCAAATTCCTTGCATTTAATCTTAACCAAAAGAAAAGAAAACAACCAACAAAACATAATAGACCACCAACAAGATCAACTTTTATTACCTTAAATCACAAGAATTAATGCCTAAATATCCAAGAAAAATTCCAACAATTAATTCTTATACTCTATCTCAACAAGCCACTCAACAAGTAAGCATAAAAATAAATCTCAAGGATTAACTTACCCACATTCTGAACTTCAACAAACCCAAACTTATAAAGCACAAATCAAGCCAATCTACCACAACCTAATAATATCAAAGCACAATATCCCAATAGTTAAAATGTTCCATAAAAAATTTTCTACAAAACAAGTAATTGAAAGCAAGAATTAAATATTCTTAAAAATATGAAAAATATTAAAGAAAAATTGAAAACTTGCCAGAAATCTAAGCAAAGATGTTGAAGGGAAGATTTGATGGAGGATTTTGATGTTATTGATGGGTATGGAAGGAGATTGTTGAAGAGAAAAGAATGGGTTGGAGATAGTTGATGAAAGATGGAAAGGCGTGGGTAAGAGAAGTTGAGAGAAAAGTATAGAAAATTTGATTAAAAAGAGGATTTTAGAACTAATTAGGGTTGGAAGGGTGTTTAAATAGAGGAAGGGAGGTATTTTTTGGGTTAAGGGAAGCCCATAAGAAAGAGGTTACCACCCCCATTGCTTTTTATCACAAGGCTCTGACCTCGCTTCGTAGTCACTATGACTCGTGTCATTAATGATCGCTAGGTTGTGACCTACCCTAATGGGAGTAACAACCTCAATTTTTTCTAAAATGGCCAAAGGTAGTGGCTTGGCTTGGTGTGGGCCTCGGCTTACCTGTCTTCTTAATCGAGAGGCCGTGGCCTACCTTTTTTTTCTTTTTCATCATTAAATGGTACCTACAAAAGAAAGAAAATTTATAAATAAATTTTTAATAATGAAAAATAAATGAATGAAAATAGCTTAGAATGCTTAGGTTGCTTCCTAAAAGTGTTCAAATTATAATCTTTGGCTTGACTTTCTTTGATTCAAATTACATCGATAAGCATAATTTAGGACCTTTGACGATTGAAATCACCACCCCAATAGTGGTTTAATCATTGGCCATTTACTTGAATGTTTGTTGTATCATCGGTCGCCTCCACTACTCCATGAAGATATACGTTCATAACAACAATAGGTCTAGACCAACAAGACTTTAGCTTTTTAGGAAATAACTTCAAACGAGAATTATATAGAAGAACATGTTGGCCATGATCAAAGCTGCTCTTTATGATTTTCTAATCATGCCATTTTTTCGTCTTCTCTTGGTAAATTCTTACATTCTCATATGCTTTTAGACAAAATTTTCTTAAAGGGAACCTAAGCTCTTTACACTTAAATTTTCTTAGTCAAGTTATTTTTCTTTATTAATGATTTATTTTATTTGCTAATCTAATTTTTTTTTATCATTTTACAAGTAATTCAAAAGAAAAAAAGCCAATGTCGCGGTGCCACCCAAACCCGAGGCAAAAGACCTTGAGGATAGAACGTTGGTGCAATGATGTCCATGAGGTAGCACTATGGCACCCAGTTGTGGAAAATAGCCATAACTCATTATCTTTTATGCCACGGTGCCCAAACCCTAGCATCGTGACGCTCGTCTAACCCCAACCTTTTCTCTTTCTATTTAAACTCTTTTTCTTTTCAAATTTCAAACTTTAAGCCTTTAAAAACTCTCTCACTCCATTGAAAACACTCTTTCTTTATAAAGATCTCACACCCACTCGAACTTCTTCAATTTCTTGCCTCCAAACACATCAAAAATCTTCCAAACTCCACCAAATCATCAACAAAAAAGTGCTGCAAATTTCTTAAGTATGTTATCCTTCTTTCTTAAAGGATTTTATTCAATTATTAAGAATTTATGGTTTCTTGATGATTTTAATAGTTTGTTGATAGGTTTTAATGGTATTTCATGATTATTAAGTAGATTGTGCTAAGATATTATTGGGTTTTTGCAAGAGTTGAGAATTTTAATTTTGGTGATTTGATTTTAGATTAACTTGTCATTTGAATTATGGGATGATTACTTGTCTTATTAAAATATCAAATAGATATTATTCTTACAATTTGGTTAAAGGGTTAAGAGTTGGAAAAATTCATAATTGTGATTGTGTGATTGTGAGATTATGGGTATTAAATAGTTACTGTGAGCTTTTGCTTGGGTTTTGTTTTGCTTTGGTTGTTCTTAAGACTTATTGTAGAAAAGTTGATAATGGCACCAAAGAGAGCACAAGCTAGTTTGTGTAGTTCTTTTGATCGATCAAAATTTATGCATATGAATGTTGTCACAAGACATAATAGTTCCCTTATCAACAAAGTCCCATTCAAGAAAAGGGTTTTCATAAGCCCTAATATGTTACCTTGAGGTACAAACTCGTATTGAAGATAGGTACTGGCAAAAATTTTTGCCCAATCAGAGGTTGTTGTCATTCCAATGGTGAGGGAATTTTACACTAATGCTTTTGAACATAATGATAGTGTTGCTTTCGTGCGTGGTATATAAGTGTCGTGACGTAGGAGCGTCTAAGATTATATTTTATTTAATTTAGTTTTTTCTAATTTTAGTTGATCTAAGAATTATAAGTATAATAGAATTCTTCTTTTACTTATTTTAAGAATTTAAACTAGTCATGTTCTATTTAGGAATATAACACTTATTTTATGTAAATCTCTTGTTAACTATTCTAATTGTATTAGACAACTAGAAGTAAAGTTTTATTAAGATGTGGGCTTATAATACTATAAATAGGACCCTTGGTCTTAGTTATTATTGACATTCAAGTTGAGAGTTAATAAATAATATTTTTTAAGTAAGAGTACTTATTTTTCTAGGCTCTTTTTAAAGACTAAGAGGCTTTAGTATTTTTAGCTTAGCCAGCTAAAGTAGGATTTTGGCTATTCTTCACTTAGTGGGGTTTTCTAACCTTGCTAAGATTGGTGGTTTACCTTAGTAGGGTTTTTAACCTCGCTACGATTGGTGTCTTTTACAATGCCTAAGTGTCTTTTACAACGCCTTGACATTAGTTTAGTATCAGAGTGGGAGGATCATTATTCTCTGCATTGTTCAGGTTCGTTGTTGAGTTTTGATATTCCTTGTTCGAGTAATTTTTTATTACTTTATAGTTATATTATTATCATTTTTCTACATCACCACATCATCATCACTATACAATGAAATGCCGCCAAGATGTGAAAATCGTCAAAGAGATGATCATGAGATTGAGATTGTAGAACTACGTTAGTAAATTCAAGAATTATAAAAGTAACTAGCAAAACATGATGCTCAAATGAAAAATAGTAGCTCTAGTGATGAAGAGAATGACACCAACACATTTCATCAAAATTCATCCTCTGATGAAGAAGTACCTCTTCATCACTTGAGAACTACTACTACTAGAGATTTAGGAATTAAAGTCGACATTCTTGAGTTTGAAGGAAGACTTCATCCTGATGACTTCCTTGACTGGCTCTACATAGTGGAAAAAGTTTTTGAGCTCAAAAATATTCCTGATGAAAATTGTGTAAAGCTTGTGGTAATTAAATTGAAGAAGCACGCTTTTATCTAGTGGGAAAATCTCAAAAGGCAACGAGAAAGAGAAGGTCGCAACAAGATTAGAACTTGAGATAAGATGTGTCGAGGACTCAAGTGTAAGTTCCTTCCTGAGCATCATCGACAAGAAATGTTTATCAAATTTCATGACTTAAGGCAAAAAATAATGTCGGGGGAAGAATATACAATGGAGTTCAAACAACTTCACATGAAGTGTGATGTCTATGAACCTCAAGAACAAGTTATATCTCGTTATCTTAGGAGTCTTAATGTTGAAATTGTAGATGTTGTTCAACTACAACCATATTAGAACTTAAATGATGTCATCAGATTAGCATTAAAGGTTGAGAAACAACAATCATGGATAAGCTTAATGAGTTCATTTAGACAACATGAATCTACGTTAAACCATGAAAGTCAAAGTTCAACAACTATTCCACCTCCAAAGGTAAATTCTTCTAAAACTACAAGCAGTAATGATAAAGAAACTACTTTTACTCGTGCTTATAATGTTAACAAAAAGTGTTTCAAATGCTAAGGATTTAAGCATGTTACTTCTGATTTTTTGAATTGAAGAATTATTTCCTTATTAGATGAATAAGATTATGTGGATTGAGAAAAATTAGAACCAGTTTATGATGAATATAATGATGAAATAAAGGAAGAGCTAGAAATATTAAATAGTGAAGAGATAGAAAAAGTTTCTACTGATCATGGAGAAGCTCTTATTGTTTGTCATGACCTTAACACTGCTATGATGATTAAAGATGAAAGTTGGCTTCGTCATAACATATTCTATACAAGGTGCACATCCTAAGGGAAGTTTTGTAATGTCATTGTTGATAATGGAAGTTGCGAGAATGTTGTTGCCAACTACTTAGTGGAAAAGTTAAAACTTTCAACTGAATTACATCCTTATCCTTACAAGTTACAATGGCTGAGAAAAGAAAATGAAGTTAAGGTAACAAAGCGCAGTTATGTTCAATTCTCTATTGGAAATAAATATGAAGATGAAGTGTGGTGTGATGTTATCCCAATGGGCACATGCCATTTATTGTTAGGACACCCATGGCAATATGATCGTCGAGCTCACCATGATGGATACAAGAATACTTACTCCTTCATAAAAAATAGAGTAAAAATTATGTTGACTCCATTAAAGCCAGAAGACTACCCAAAGAAACAACAGGAAGATAAAGCACTCATCATTGTGTCTAGTTTAAACAAAAGCATTGTGGATAACTATGCCATTAACAAGACTACAGTCAAGTATGATTTTCCTATCCCTCGATTGGATGACATTCTCATTGGTTTTAAGGTGTTTTTTAAGATCAATTTGAAGAAAGGATATCATCAAATTAGAATACAACTTGGGGATGAATGGGAGACAACCTTCAAAACACTAGATGAGTTATTTAAATGGTTGGTATGGACTATGATAGTATGTGGATCCAAACATGAAGTATGTCAAGGTATACTCGTCAAAGTCGAGTTCTTCTGACTTGAGGAGAATGAAGCATAAGTGTCTAGGATTATAGTTTATTTAATTTAATTTTTTCTAGTTTCAGTTGATTTAAGAATTATAAGTATAATAGAATTCTTCTTTTAATTGTATTAGGAATTTAGGCTAGTCATGTTTTATTTAGGAATAGAACATTTATTTTATTTAAATATCTTGTTAACTATTCTAATTGTATTAGACAACTAGAAGTAAAATTTTATTAGGATGTGGGCCTATACTACTATAAATAGGACCCTTAGTCTTAGTTATTATTGACATTCAAGTTGAGAGTTAATAAATAATATTTTTTTAAGTAAGAGTGCTCATTTTTTTAAGCTCTTTTGAAAGAGTAAGAGGCTTTAGTATCTTTGGCCTAGCCAACCAAAGTAGGATTTTGGCTATTCTTCACCTTAGTGGGTTTTTTAACCTTGCCAAGATTGGTGGTTCACCTTAGTGGGGTTTCTAACCTTGCCATGGTTGGTGTCTTTCACAACGCCCAAGTGTTTTTTACAACACCTCGATGTCATGCCCTTCATAGTCAAGGCATCAATGCTTCCTACGAGGCTCCTAATATTGAGAACAATTGTTACGGGTAATGTCTTGGTGATCATTAAGACTTGAACAAAATTATTTTAGTGCTTGTAAGGAGGGTGCACAATGAAAGCTGTCAAAGGGTGAGTCGATATCTTTCAAAGCTAATGCGATAAAAAGGGATATCAAGGTGTTGCTATATTTTATAGTAGCCGAGATGTTTCCATCAACACACATTAGCGATGTTACATGGGAGGGAGCAGTCTTTATTTGCAACACCTTTGATTTTCAATATGACTAAGTTAATTAAGAATGATTTAGGAAATATATTGTGCCTTGAGGACTTTGATGATATGCTAAATATGCCACGTCTATGGATGTATATATTGACATTTAAGCAATTTTTATGAGAAATACGTGATTAAATCCTTTTTCTTAAGGTTTTGATTTAAGTTTGATATAATATTTGAGGATGTATGTGTATGGATTTAAATTAAATGAATGACTTGAAGTGTGAAATTAATAGGAGATGTATCAATGAACAATGAGAGTGTGGATTATGTATGGATAGTAGGTGAGTATTCAGCTATATTTCCAAAGGAATTTCCTGGATTATCTCCCGAGAAAGAGATTGAATTCCATATTGATTTGATTTTGGATATAAAGCCAATTTCTACACCTCTTTATCAAATGGTGCTAGCTAAGTTAAGAGAGCTTCAGGAGAAATTGGAGGATATATTGAATAAGGGTTTATCCACCAAAATGTTTCACCTTGGGGAGCTCTAGTGCTATTTATGAAAAAGAAGGATGGTAACCTTCAATTGTGCATTGGCTATTGACAAGTTAATAAAGTCACAATAAAGAATAATTATCCACTCCTGAGGATCGATGATTTGTTTAATTAGTTGCAAGGTGTAGTGTGCTTCTCCAAGATTGATTTATGCTCTTAGTATCACTAGTTAAGGATACAAAAAAGTATGATATACCCAATATCGTGTTTTGCACACATTATGTGCACTATGAATTTATGGTGATGTCGTTTGGACTCACCATTGTAGAGCCAAAGAAGTAAGGCCGTGGTGTTAGCAGGATATCTCTTTTAGATTTTTTTTGTTTTGGATTTAATTCAAAGTAGGATTTTTGGAGGCTATTTAAAGGTCCCTTTGGAGCATTTAAAAGGCACATTTGAACTAGGGTTGCTCTAAAGGAAAAGTAGCCATCAAGCATACAAGAAGGTAAGAAAGATTGAAGATTAAAGATCCTACAAATCTCTAGTTTTCTTTTCTTTATTTTTCTTAGTTTTTCTTGTATTGCAATTGATGGTTAAACTTCTTTGGAGTATGCTTGTAATATTTAGGATGAGCTAAATTTATTTTTCTAGGATTGTAATTGAACTTAATATGTAGTTTGGATGTTTATTACTCTCTCTCTTTTATGATTAATGGTAGTTGAGTTATTTATTCCAATCATGTGTTTAATGCATCTAATTGACTGATCACCAATTTGATTGAATGGGTAGCCTAAATAAACTTGGGAAAAGGAATTTAATATAAGCTATGGATGGCATAGCACATGTTCAAATTCATTTAGTTGGTTGAATGATTTGTTTCTTGTGTGATATAGGAATATACTTACATGTCTTATGTAGCCAATATTAGAGTCTAAGCTTAATGAGTTTTTCTTTGATATAATTTGTATAGGAATATAGTTAACTGGTTGAGGGAGATATTTTCATAAGAACATCAGAAGATAGTTGTAAATAAATAAAAACTCTAGGTTAACAACTCCTTCTATTTAGTAAGTTATGTGAGAGTAGAAGAGATTCAAATGAAGTGTTGAGGGAAATTATACTCCTATGCTTTTTCTGATTAATTTCCCAAGTTTAGGTTGTCATTCTTATTTCTAGTTTAGATTTTTATTTCGCTCCTTAATTTAAATTGTGTGTTTTGATAAGATTAAATTGTTTTAATTTTAGTAATTAACAAATTTTGCCAACTCCTTAATTAACAAAAGATGCCATTACCTATGTTGCAACTAGTCTCGATGTGTTGAGCGATGCACTTGTATTGATTACTTATCTACAAAAGGAAATAAGGGGGTGAGTCTCACAAACTCAATGATCATCAATTCCGTGAGTAAGGTGTAGATGGGAAACAAGCTAAAGGTAAAAGATTTGAATATTAAAAATATGAGAATATATAAACAAATTAACTCAAAAATGAAGGTTTGTGCCTTATATATAAAACTAGTAAGTTAATGCAAGATAGTCGTTTAAATCAAATATCAAACCAATTCATGTAAAGATTTTTGTCGTTGAAATCATTTAGCAACTGGCTTAAAGCAATTTAATATTGTCACACATGCTCCCATAAAATCCAACATTAACAAAGTTTATATGCAAATTCATAAATCACCTTGTACACGAGGAATTAAATCCAATGCCATCGTATAAGTAAAGAAGCTGTGGGAAAACCGTTATTTCTCACCATGCAAAAAACTATGTGCGTAAAACGCAAAGAGATATCACTCTTGAGTAGGAATAGAAACAAAGAACACATGGACCTGTTTCCACGTAATAACATCCGAGAGCTTCACTCCACCGGATCCCCACAAGCCATGGCAGTCTCAACGATGTTGGCCGATATCAGAGAAATTAGGCAGTTGCAACTGCATATCACAACTTGTGGCCTAGCCATGTACAATCACAAACCATGGCCCCAGTCATGTCTAACAACCGGTTAGTGACCAAAAGATTCTCTAGCTAGAGTTCACTTGTGCATAAAGGTCACACTTAATCGAAGTGACAACTGACCTACTCTCGAATCTCTCGATTTGATAAAACCATTTAAAAGTATAGTTGGGTTCTCAAAAGTTCATTTCAAAATCATTTCCTAAATATTCATGTAGTAACAAGATAAGATCCCTTATAAGACTTTAAAATATAAACTCTTTGCTTAAGGTTGAAAGATCACACAAACTAGAAGGCACACACTTGACATAAATCATATTAAAAAGCTTGTTTCTAGATTTCAAAAACCTTTACATATATATATATATATATAGCTTATATATATTCAAAGCCATCTCCAAAGTCATAACATCCACAATTTCCTAGCATATCTACCAACTCATGCTTTTCACAAATTTGCATTTAAAATTAATAAACACATATTTATATATATATAATTAAGGAAGTTTTGAAATAGACACCCCTTACTCATCTCACAAGAGCGAGACACTACATTGCTATTGATTTGAGCATGTATCTAGCTAATTTTTACTTGTAGTCACTCATTACCTTCTCCAGCACACCACCACTGTAACTTTACTCACTTATACTATTCTTAGCAATCATTCAAACTCAATATATTTAATTATAGACAAATGGCAGCAACTTTACCAAAGAAGTCTTAAATCTTTGCATGCATAATTCTTATCCTTTATTTTCTTTAACATTACATTCTCACAACCATTATAGATATTCTTCCTAACCCATAGTCATACAGCATAAACAATTAAGGATTAGGCCACAATTTGTCTTACCTTTCCTTAATAATGCAACTTGAACTAAAATCAGGAAATCTCAAGCTCCTTGGTAGCAAAATCTCACATTCCTTGTGATTCACCAACATGCATGGTTTTTCTTGGCTCCCCTATGGTATTCTTTTGCTGCCACAAACATTTTCACACATCATAATCGGCTCAAAGAGCATAAATTCAACCAAACTAACAATTTTGATCTTCCTTACCTTGAAGTATTTAAGCCAAACCATCAAACTCTCCTTAAACTTCAACAATGGCATGTGGGTGGGAGGAAATACCTCTTAGTTTTTCTTTAGTTTCTCTAAGCCGAACCTTCCTTACTTTCTCTCTTTTCTTTCCTCTCGCTTTCTCTTTTCTTCTTGGTTTGTGGGCAGACCTCTAAGGCCAAAGCCTTGAAAATGGCTTCACTTTTTCATTTTTGCCCACACATGGGCCGATTGCCCAAAGCCACATTTCTTTGCCATTATTTTCTCTTCTTTCCTTTTTACCTCCCTTGCATGGGCGGATTGCCCAAAGCTTGATGGCCTTTTTGTTATTTCTCCTTTGCTTTTTTGGGGCAAAAGGACAAGGCAAAATGCCTTTGAATTCTTTCCACCCGCCATATCCATTTTCCATCCTTTTCCATTTTTTATTTTCCTTGATTTCTTTATTCTATTCTTTTTCTTTTCATCTCTTTATTTGCTCTTTATTCTCATTGGACCAACTCACTCCCCTCTCACATTTCATGCACAAATTGTCTCTTTTGCTCATTGGTCCAAAATCTATCCTAATCGCCTTCCATCTGCCACCTCATTTTCTTACTTTTATTTTTATTTCCTTTG
>NW_018397257.1:483393-483626 GCF_002168275.2 Theobroma umbraticum | reverse complement strand
CTTCCAATTACATTTCATGCACAACTTTCCGTTATATTTTAATTGTCCATTTGTTACACCATTCAAATCACTTGTAACCCACTTTCTTCTTTCTTCATTTGACCACCAAATGTACCAATCACATTACATGCAAATAAACTTTAATCTTATTCTTTCTTTTACTTAGCATGGTGGGGGTCCCACATGTTCCCCACTAAGTTCTCCTTTTTGCATATAATAATTTGCATGTAATA
>NW_018397257.1:483099-483383 GCF_002168275.2 Theobroma umbraticum | reverse complement strand
CATGTACATCTCATATTCCACCTAATCTAACTTTCTTTGGTTAATAAATTCCCATTTAACTTCAAATATTAAAAATTACCCTTAAGTCTTCAAACTTTTCTTTATTTACCGTGTTACCCACTAAACTTTCATGCTTTATAATTCGGTCTTTCCAACACTTCTTAAACTCCAATTTCCTTCTAGTTTCCTTCCTTTACATGTTTAAAAATATAATATAAGATTTACACCCTATCAACGTGTCACCATAATATTTAAATATATACTTACCCGCTCGTGCTCTATTT
>NW_018397257.1:480976-482938 GCF_002168275.2 Theobroma umbraticum | reverse complement strand
TCTCCCCCACTTAGATTAGTCATATAATCCTCCTCCATGACTAATCTCAATAATGATTAAAATATTAATATTTTAATATTATTTTATTTCAAAATTGTTCACTTGTCTTTTCAGGTCCCAAAGTGTCTCACTTTATCCCGGTTCACTTTCAAATCACCTTTTAACTTATTAATTCATCCCTGATAATAATATTATTATTTAATTATTATTTTATCACATATGAAATATTTTATTTCAAAATATTCCTTTCACCCATTATCGCTCTTTGGCATTTAGATTTTCATCAATTGACCCTTTGTCTTATTAATTGGGTTTGGTTGACTCCTATTCGAGAATACGGGGTGTTACATGCTTGTTGATTCGGTCTCTATTTGGAATTAAAATTTGCTTCATGGAGAATCAATTCTTTCATGCTTGAATTTCTTCAGTTTGCTCTCTATTTCTCCATAATTGATTCTTCTTCTCTGAGTTGTCGGTTCTTGTCTATTTTATTAGCTTTGCACTTTCCAGAATCAACTTTTTCTCTCTAGAGAATCGATTCTTGCTATAAGAAAAGAATAGATATTGCTTTCTATATAGTTGAGAATCGATTCCTTTCCTTTAAAAGGTCAATTCTTAAGGTTGGTAATTTTGAGTTTGAGTTTGTCTAAAAGATATTTCTTTGCATAATCAACTTCAAAACTCTAAAGGATTTTCTTTAAGTTTAAAAACATTTTCTAAGCATTTCCAAAGCATATTTAGATCAATCAATTTTGTCATTTCAAAACTAGGGTAACGCTAACAATTGGAATGACCATTTGATTTGATTGAATTCAAAATATTGAATTGTTGTATTGTGATTGGAGGAGCCTATTTGGATAATACTAATAGCGTGGGTTATCGCTAGCCATTACGCAGAATGAGTTACAACTCGAGCTGATAAAGGTAATTTCTAAGGACTCATTAGATATTGATAGCTAACAAAGTTCTACCTTTTTTTGAATGGTTGTCAGCTATAAGCAATGGACAGTTCTAGCAAGTGTGATGACACTTGGTGATTTGATAGTCCTTGGATAGTGTTCCCCAATTTGATTACATTAATGTCTAATGTGTTAGAATTAGACTACGAATATTGTTTAATATGTTGAATTCGTTTCATAAATGCTACTTATTTGAGGATTGAATGATGATTATTTGACATGGATGAATAATAGTCTTGGTTGAGGTCCTAATAATGAGTTCTAGGTTGAAAAGTGTGTTTTGTGCCAAATCTATCAATATATGGCACTAATGTAATGATAGATACAACACAAAACCACTAGAATTGTATTTTGCTTCTCATATAACAATAGATCAAGGCAATCTATCAATAGATGGAGCAATCTATCAATACATAGCTCCAATGTATCGATAGATTAAGCTTGTTTGCAATTTAAAAATGTTTTCAAAGAGTTTTTTAAGATCAAGAGATAAGTTGTTTTAAGATGGAACTTTTAATAACCTTGACTTATGTTTCAAACACCTTTAAATTGATATTTAACTCAATTTTTCCAAACTTCTTATATTGGTTTCCAAATTTTAGATAATGCTTTGAAAGCTTTTGAATTATTTCTATCTTTTGTTTAATTAAGCCTGGATATTTAGTTTATGTTAGTGAAACACTCACTCTTTATTAAAATAAGGATTTTATTTGTTCTGGAATTGTAAGATATAATCTTTATTTCCTTGAGCCTATGACTTATTCTGCAAATGATGTAGAAGCAATACGATTTAAAGCTTAAAAGAGCCAAAAAATCTAGCATAAATCAAAAGTCTCTAGCATCTATGTTTTGGTCATATCAATCAAAATAGACAATCTCCAAACTTCTCACTTTTCGCATACAACAACCAAAAGTGCTTGAAATGACAATTTGAATTAAGGCTAAGATTGCTTGGTTGTCAGTTAAAATTCTACCACGCAAGTATACGTATCGAATAGATAGT
>NW_018397257.1:476552-480876 GCF_002168275.2 Theobroma umbraticum | reverse complement strand
ATAGAGTTATCATTGGTATTAATATCAACAAAGAAAATTTGAAACAATTCCTTAGCAGTAACGTCAAAAATTTGTTGTTGATTTTATCATGCAAGTGCATGTATCATAAACAAGCACTATAGTGGAAAGAACAATTCATTTTCATAGAGAATTATTCAAATCTTTTTGCTAAGTACCAAATTAAAACACCTTAATCTTATCTAAATAACCAAATTTAAACTAATAAAAATTAAATAAACTAAAATTGAAAGGTAAAAGTAACAATTTAACTAGAATCAAATAATCGAAAGTCTAGAACCACAATATCTTGTTAATGTTTTATCTAAATTTCTTCTATTCCTTCTTATTTACTAGATAGGCTAGAGTTGTTAACCTAAAATTCTAAGAACTTTATAAGTCTCTGTTGTGTTTCTTATAAAAATATCTATCTTAACCAGTTTACCATATGTCTATGTAAATTGAAATTAAGAAAGATTCACTAAGAACATACTCTAATTTTGGCTACATTTAACATAAAAGTGTATGTCTACACTCTATACGAATCAAATCAATCATCTCATGCAATTGACATTGAACATATTCTATTTCATCCAAGGTTTACTCTAAACTCCCTCTCTCAGTTCCGTTTAGGTTTCCAAATCATTCTAATTGGTGACTAATCAACCAGAATCATTAAGAACATGTTGAATAAACAACTCAAACACTATCGATCATAAGCAAAAAAATATATTAAAAACTCAGACTACGAATTGGGTTCAATTGCAATTCTAGATTAAAAACTTAGTTCAACATAATGTATGTAAAAATCATTCCAAAAAGTATAAACATTAAAATTAAACAAGAAAGTATAAAGATAACAAGAGAAGAAAGAACTTCAATAGTTATCACACTTTTGATTTGCAATCGTCCTTACTTTCCTTTCTACCTTGTTCTCTTTAATGCTTCCTTTTCTTTAGAAAATCCTAGCTTAATTGTCGCTTTTTCATGCTTTTCAAAGGTAAATTAAATAGGGCTCAAGTCCAAGGCCTAATAGAAGTCAAGTAGCTTTCAAAGTCTTCTTTCTTCGTTAGGCATTGTTGCCTTCCTTTCTTAGGTGTCGTGGCATCAAGCATTTAAATTTTTTTTCATAACTTTCCTCTGGGCACTATGACTTTAGCTACTTGCTGATTGTGACATTAAGGGTTCTACACACCTTAAGGCATACTTCTTAATCAAGGCACAGCGACACTGGTCCCATGGTGGTCGCAGCGCTTAAAGCTTTTTTTGCTTAATCAAACTCTACTAAGCTACTTCGACTTAGACATGATTTTTAACCATCTTCCAAGCTGAACTAGGCAGAGTAGCAAACATAAAAGTTGGAGCTATGCTTCATGGCTTTCCAATGGTTCATGAATTACATTAATTGAACTTCTATAGTGAAAGATATGCTTGAAATATACTATAACATGTGCATATAAAATTTACACTTCACATGCATTTCTTTCACTAAAATAGGCCCTTTTTTCGAAGCATACCTACAAAAGACATAAAACTTGACTTAAATAATAACTAAACTTAAAATAAAATATCAGAAAATAACTTAACACAATTGGACCAATATAATTAAATTAAATTAAATTAAATAGATGGCTAAAAACTCTTAATACTTAAATTAAATCTCAAGAACTTATACAAAATATATAAGAAATTAAGATGAAATAACTCTATAAAATAGAGTTATTAGTTTTTCAAAGTCATAGTTGACCCTCAAGCTACTAGCCTATGACCTCAGCCCAAATTTGAAAAATGCAAGCTCTCAGCAATTGGATTGAGTAAAGGAAGCTTATACTTGACTATGGAGTGTTGTAGTGGACCTCAAAGCTTTAACAATAAGTAGATTTATTTCAAACTTGTGTCTAACACCTCTAAACATCACTTTGACTATAAAAGGTGGCCTTTGAGTCATTTTGAAGTGAAAAAAGACTAATGCTTCATTTGAAAACCCTAGAGAGACTTTAAGCCTATCGTTTCTCTCTAGCCTTCATCTTAGTCTTCCATTAAGCATTCAAAAGCCATAGAAGCTCACTCACTCACTTGAAAATCCTTAAGTGGAAACTCTTGAGATTATTTCTGCTCTTTGTATATAAAGCTTAAACCTTTAACACCCAGCCTTTGCAGAGGCATTCTTGCTATACTTTGTACTCATCTTGTAAAAGTTCTAACTTAACCTTGAAAAGTTATTGTTGAGAGTTGTGCCTACTCTGATGCAAAGGAATTGTTAATGGTTGTACTTGCTCTCGTAAAAAGGTATTGTTGAGGGTTTTGGTTGAGCTCGTGAAAAGTCATTGTAACAATTATTGGCTAATCTCGTGAAAAGCCATTGTAAGGGTTTAATGCTCGACTTAGTAAGAAGCACATTTGCTTAAGTGGATTTCAAATTCATTAGTGTTCCAAAGGAGTGGACGTAGGAATTAGAGAAAGCCAAACCATTATAAAATCTTTGTATCTTGATTTTAACTTTTGGCATTGTGGTTTACTACTTGCATTTATCTTAGAAGAATCTTTTATTTTGTTTTGACAAAAAAAGAATTTTTAGTTCCCAAAAGTCTTGAGTTTTGTACTTGGTTTTCAAAGAAATTCTTAGATATCAATTCACCCCTCTCTCGCTATATATTGCTTTGAGCTTATACTACTAACAATTGGTATCAAAGCTAGGGCTCAATTTTATAGGTTGAGCGATATGTAGTAGAAGCTCAAATCATCAAAACTGGAAGTTATGACAACCGTGCATGGTGAAGGGCAATCAATCCAAAAGTAACCTCTCTTTGTAGGTACAAATTTTCCTCATTGGAAAAAATGTATAGAAATGTTTACACACACTATGGACCTAAATGTTTAGAATGTTATTTTAGATGGTCCACATGTCTTATACAAGAAGATAGATAACAAAATAGTGATTCAATATAGAAAGAGTGGAATCACAAAAAAAAAATTGATTCAAATCAATTGCAAAGCATATAACACTCTCCTTTGCTCCCTAGGTGTTAATGAGTTTAACAAAGTGTCTATGTATAAAAATGCAAAACAAATTTGGGATACTTTAAAGGCTACCTATGAGGGAATGAACCAAGTTAAAGAATCCAAGATTGGATTGCTTATACATGATTATGATGTCTTTAGGATGAAAGAACGTGAGTCCATTAATGAGATATTTGAAATATTCACTAATATTGTTGAAGGTTTGAAAGTGTTAAGGAAAGACTTTCCCAATGCCTAATTTGTCAAGAAAATTTTTTATAGCCCACCTAAATCTTGGAGACCCAAAGTAACGGCTATAAAAAAAAGTTAGAAACCTCTACAACTTTAAGCTAGAAGAGCTAATAGGATTCCTACTCACATATGAAATGACATTAAAACGTAAGAATGAGTTACAAGAGCCTAAGAGATGGGATATTAAAAAGAAAGATGCCAAAAAAGTGAATATGAAAATGATGTGGGTATGACTATGTTAGCTAAGACGTTAAAATTATGAAACAAAACTTTAGAAATAAGAAACCTATAAAGAAGGCTGTGCCTAAAAAAGGGCATACAAAAGATTACTTGACATGCTATGATTGAAAAAAGCCACATCATATCAACTTTGAATGCTCAAGTACAATGGAGTAACTGATGATGCTATTAGATTGAGACTCGTTCCTTTCTCTGAGATAAGCAAAAAGTGAGCTTACTTCATGCCATGGTTTATTCCTACAGGCAGGACTTGGCACAAAAGTGTCTAGCAAAATTTTTTCCACCTGCCAAGACTGCAAAGATAAGGAACGATATCACCTCATTCATACAATTTGATGGTGAGTCCTTGTATGAAGCTTGGGAGAGGTTTAAAGAACTATTGAGAAGATGTCCACATCTTGAAATTCCTGATTGGTTGCAAGTTCAGAAATTCTACAATGGGTTGGTTGGTTCAATAAAAACCACAATTGACGCTGCTGGTGGTGGGGCATTAATGAATAAGAATGCTGTAGATGCCTACAATTTGTTGAAAGATATGGCCTCCAATAATTATCAATGGCCTTCAGAAAGGTCGGGTTCGAGAAAAGCTGTTGGAGCTTATGAAATTGATGCACTTGGCACCTTAACTTCTCAAGTAGCTGCGTTGTCCAAGAAGCTTGATACACTGGGAGTTCATGCAGTTCAAAATGCATTAGTTGTTTGTGAGATGTGTGGTGATGTCCATTCATATGATCAATGTCCATACAATTCTGAATTAGTCCAGTTTGTGGGAAATTTCAATAGGCAGCAAAATAACCCATACTCCAATACTTATAATCCTGGTTAGAGAAACCAC
>NW_018397257.1:476165-476289 GCF_002168275.2 Theobroma umbraticum | reverse complement strand
GCTCGCCAATTCCATCAACAATAGACCTCCAGATTCCTTACCCAGTGACACACAAATCAATCCTAAAGGCAAGGAACAATGCCAAGCAATCACTTTAAAGAGTGGAAAAGAGATTGAAGGGGTG
>NW_018397257.1:475700-475860 GCF_002168275.2 Theobroma umbraticum | reverse complement strand
TCAAGTTCTTGAAGGACATCCTCTCCAAAAAGAGAAAGTTAGGTGAGTTTGAAATTGTCTTCCTTACAGAAGAGTGTAGTGAAATTCTCCAAAATAAACTGCCACTCAAACTCAAAGATCCTGGTAGTTTCACAATCCCTTGCACAATTGGTAATTTATT
>NW_018397257.1:475247-475393 GCF_002168275.2 Theobroma umbraticum | reverse complement strand
AGTTCAAGACCAACAGGTAACATTTAATATTTTCAAAGCTTTAAAATTACCTACAACATCTGAAGACTTCTTTTCTGTGAGCATGGTAAATTACTTTACACAAGAGGTTTTCTTAGAAGAAAATCCCAATGATCCTCTTGAAGCAT
>NW_018397257.1:474716-474853 GCF_002168275.2 Theobroma umbraticum | reverse complement strand
ACTAATCATCAATTTGAGTCTTTAGATATTTTAGCTTCTTTGATGCCAGCTTCTTTGATGCCAGCTTCTAAGCCTTCCATTGAGTAACCACCTACTTTGGAACTGAAACCTCTGCCTGATCACTTGAGGTATGCTTT
>NW_018397257.1:445167-474616 GCF_002168275.2 Theobroma umbraticum | reverse complement strand
CTCCAAATGAGGTGATTCTTAGACCAATCGAATTATAAGAAGAAGGGAAACAATTCTTAAGTTCACCAATTGGCCCACTTCTGATTGGATTATGGTCAAAATATTTGTCAAAGTCGGACCACTGCAGCAGTATGTAAAGACTGAACATGATGCGGTATTTAGAGCAAATATTTCAATCCAGAAGTCTAATTGATGTGATTCTTAATCCATTGGAAATTAAGAGACAGGGATAAAACTTTTATGTTTACTACTTTACCCAGTTCCTAACATATCAGGGTGAAACTCACGTTTGAAGTTGATAGACTGTCACAGCGCTGGGAGAACAAGGCTACAGCGTTGATGAAAGGAAGCACACGTACGAATTTCCAGAGAGATCAGCGCTGCAGCGCTGGAGACATAGCGCCACAGCGCTGCCCGACTTTCCAAAAAATAAGGGAAGTTAACGGGATTTCGGAAATTATGTTATTTGGAGCCTATTTAAGAAGCCTTTTTCAGAGATTTTGGGAGGAGGCGGCAAGCAACTATTCTGAAGATTTGAAGCCAAGAAAAAACCAAGAAAACAAGAGAATTGAAGGGAGAATCAAGATATCAAAACTCTAACTATTAGTTTTCTCTCTTTACTTTTGTGTTTTTCTTATTTTCTTTGACTTCGATTCATGGCTAAATTTCTTTGGATATTGTTTTTATTAGATGCTATGATCTAAATTATTTTTCTAGGATTGCAATTGAACTCACATGTAATCTAACTTTTAATCTCTTTCGTACATATCTTTAATGGGATTCGAATTGTTTATTCCGATTTATGCTTAATGCTTTTAAGGGCATAGCCACCAATTAAATTGATCTAGGAATCTAAACAAACTTGGGAAAGGGAGTTTAGTGTAGTCTAAAATTGGGATAGCATATGATCATATTAATTGATTTGCGTATAGGATAAGGATATACCTATAGGCCATATGTAGCCAGATTAGAGCCTGAACTTAATGAGTCTATTTTAATTTCAATTCACATAGGGATATAGTGTTTTAGTTAAAATAGATATTTTTATAAGATGAGTCGGGAGACCTTTATAAATAATTTAGGACTCTAGGTTAGCAATTCAGCTCATTAAAATAAGTTAAGAGATAGAGGTAAGATTTAGATGAGGTGTGAGGGATATTGTAATCCTAGGCTTGGTTGATTTGCTGTTTGCCCAATTATCTTGTTGCTTTAATTTTGTAATTAAATTAGTTTTAGTTGCGTAATTTTTAGTTCAATTAGAATTCAGATTTTAATTATTTGAATAAAACTAAATTGTTCTAATTTTAGTACTTAGTAAAATTTTAGATCAATTCCCTGTGGGATCGATACTCTGCTTGCTAATATACTATCTATTCGATACGTATACTTGTGTAGTAGAATTTTAACTGACAAAAGGAGGTGATGTAACTTTTGGTTATGACTCAAACAGTCACATTAAAGGCATTGGTACAATTGTTAAAAATTCTTCCTTTCAAATTAAAGATGTTTATTTGTTAGTGGTCTGAAGCATAATTTGTTAAGTGTTAGTCAACTTTGTGATAAAGGTCTTAAAGTTATTTTTGAAGCCTTAATTTGTCATGTTATAGATGCTAAGACAAATAAATTTTTTTCATGCGTCAAAGACAAGGCAATACATATGTTGTTTATCTTGACGAATTGTCTTCAAATAATGTATGTTTCATGGTTAGGAAGAATGAGAATGCTTGGTTGTGGCGTAGAAAACTTGGACATGTTAGTATGAACACATTTGCTAAATTGTCATCTTTAGATCTTATGGTAGGACTCCTTAAATTAAATTTTGAGAATAATAAACTGTGTGAAATCCCACCTTAATGTAGGATTTTAAGTCGAGAAATCCTTAGGTGTGCATGCATGTTTTGTGTTTTGAACATTCAAAACTAAGTTTTAATCTTGTAAAAAAAAAATACATGTTTTGATGCATTCCTATGATTTGCAAAGTATGGTGTTAAAAGGAGTCTAATTGGATAAGTTTCTGATGTTTGTTTTTGCTTACCGAGGCTTATCTATCAATAGATGTTCTTCGTCCATCAATAGATGTAAGCCAAAAAGGTTTTCTCAAAGAGCACTGAAAAACATCTATATATGGATGGCAAGATCTGTCCACAAATGGTCCCATCTATCGATTAGTAGCAACTAGAGGGCTTTTTAAAAAAACCTTGACTTATCGATAGATGACAACGTTTTTAGAAAAATAAAAGGGGTAAAAGTGTATTCTCACACTTTAAATTATAAATATATCACACCTTGCAAGGGTTTATCATTTTAGGCCACCTTTCCTCTATTTTTCATCAACCCAAACCTTCTCAAACCCATTTTTCACCCAAATCATCATTTTTTATGATTAAAAGCTTGGTTTTGAATTTTTGTGAACAAGGTGACATTTCTCAACTTTCAAATCTTTAAATCATCATTTTAAGGTATTGAAAATATTGTTTATAAGTTTAGATTTTCTGTTGGTTACCAAAACTCAAAGGCTTTGTGATTTTAATTAGCAACAAAGCTCACTTAAGGTAAAATGATGGATTTATGAATTTCCTTCACATGGGTATTTATAGCATAGTGAACTTAAGTTGTAAACTTAGTTTTTGAAGAATCAGAATAAATTTGAAAGAGCTTAGAATGCTTAATAGTCGATTCCTATTCTGCTTAATAATTATAAGAATGATTGAATGTCTAAAATGATTGAAACTCTAAAAGAATTGCTTGAGTGGATTTGTACTTAGTTACAGAGGTTGACTTTTCAAGGTTAGTGAATACACCTTTTCAAGTGTTTTAATATGTAAAGTGAACATGATTTTTATGGAAATGATTGGCTATGTGTGATGAACTATTGTTTCAAGAATGGTTTCTCAAAGGATTTGAGTTTCAAGGTTTTCAACTAGTTTTTGAAAGTATGACCAAATGATTTGAAAAGATGATGATTTATTATGTGAGTGACACAAATGATTTTCAAATTGTTTATGAATCTACTATGTATGTAAATATCCTATTATTTAGTAGTTTTCAACAAAGGGGACAAGTCCTTCAAAGTGTTTTATACCAAAACCAGCACTTCTATGAGATGTCTATGAAATGCTTAGAGCATGCTAAATTACAATTCTTATGTGATGATGAATTCCACGTAGTGTATGAGTTACGAAGGACTACATGTTTATGTATGTTGATTTGTATCTGATGACATTACCAAATACCCCATGATTGAGATTAGGCATAAGATGTAAATTATGTTTAGATATGTGAGCTAATTTCCATATAACCCATGATATTAGAATGAGCACATGTTGAATAGTCATGGTGCTAATGTGAGATAGTTCCATACACCACATATTATAAGTATGAGGGCATAATATAATGCCAAATGAATACTATACGTCTAATGAATGATGATTAGTATCCAATGTTAAGATGTGAAATGTTGGTAGTTGTGCATGGTTAAAGGGGGTTATTCCATTAACAACTCTTATTAGGTAATGAAAAATATTTCCATTACCATTATATTGAGAAACAAAGAATGAGGTAGTGATTCCATTCCCCATTTGCATGCATTCAAGCTTAACGAGAGATGTATCATAGGGCTCATCTTGAACAAGGAGTTATTCTGTCACAAAGTAATTTGATGAGTGTTTATGTTGTGTTTGAATTTATTTAATGATTGTGATGTTTATTGTTTCCATTAGTATGATTTGTGGAATATTGGAACAAGGTTCCTTAGTCTATTATGAAGGAAAAAGATAAAGTTGATATATAAGATTAGATGTTGGTTAGTCTAAATTTCTTGAGTTTCAAGTGCACGATTGACAAGCCTTAAAAGGAAAAGCTTGAAACCCTTACATTACAAGATGAATGCATAAGTTAGCCCTTTTAGATTGTGATTCAAATGGTTTACTCAAATTGGGTTTTAAAAGAGAATGAGACTTCACAATGTCTGAAATTGATTTTCATCATTGTTGAATTTGACTTTCAATGGTATAGAGGTTAGATACATATTTTTAAAAAGTTATGAAACTTGTTTGGAAGCATGGTTATTCTCTTACAAGTTCCTTATAAAATTTTGAAAGATCATACACACATGGTTACATAAATGCTTATTTGTACAAAAGCTCTAACCCCTCAAATTGTCCTTTTCTCATATCCACTCACAGATTCGTTGTGATTCACATGTTATTTTTCTCATGTATTTTTATTGCAGATCAATAATCACACTCTCGCACTAGTAGCCCCTGTCACGGAAACCTGATCCATTCTTCCTTTTGGTAGAAGGCATAGCAACTTTCTTAAAGCTTGGGGAGTTAGGTAATGTTTTGCTTGACGAGTCAATCTTTTATTTCTGTTCATAAATAATTGTTGATGCTAGAATGTTAAACCACTGTGTGGCAAGTGACTTTTATGATATTATGTGAATATTATGATGGTTGGCCTGAGTGCTTGTATGAGAACTTGGGGTGCATTTACAATATTTCTTATGAATTGTACTGGGTACAAATATTATGAGTGGGAAGCTTACATAGTTTATGTTGAGAAGTCCATATTCGTGTGCGTACAATTGAGTATGATTATTTATGCTATAATAACTTATGCTATATTTGATGATGATGGCAAATGGGTGACTTATGCATGATTGATGATTGAATATGAAAAGAGGCTTATTAGGGTTTAGTGGGTTATACCCATATAAATTTTAATGCTGGTCATGATCTCTCCAGAAAATGAGATGTGACACTTTATGATGCTTGTGTAAGAGGAAAACATAGGAAAGTCTCATTTAAATCTAAAAAGAATGTGACTATAATTAGTGCATTGTAACTTTTCCACATAAATTTGTTTAGCCCAACTAAAACTACAAGCTTAGGTGGAAAGAACTACGATTTAGTAATTGTTGATTACTGTACTAGGTTTACATGGGTTTGTTTCCTCACTCCTCTCTCTAAAGTAAACTACCACTCCAGCCCTGCCTCACTGTCACCCTACCCCTTTGCTGGCCAATCCTACCAAAACCTAATTTTGTCACCTTTTTTCACCTTTCTTTCATTATCACTGTCCTCCTCTTTTTTTTCTGTCACCAAGATCTTCCATTGTCGCTCCTTTTCATTTCCATATGGTTATCAATATCAATCTTTTTTTCATTATTTGGTCTCCTTTGCTAGCTATTTTCATAACAACTGAAAAGCCGAAGTCAATCTAATATATCTTATAGGTCTAGAAGTCATTGAAGAATCACATCCCTTCAGAACTAATAAAAGTCAAAAAGCTCTATGAAACATCTGCAGTCAAATTCGCCATCTTCTATCTTGAAAAAGCAAAAGAATTATTGCAGCTTATTTCATAGCAATTTAGTGCACCTCTTTTATTCATTTTAAGAAATCATCATTTCCTTTTAGGAAGCGTTTCCTTTTTCTTTTTGCTTTGTGGAGCTTAAGTATCTTATATGGGTTATGAAAGTTGTGATCTCATAGCAAAAAGAAAGAAATGAAAGTGTTGTTTATTCACTTAATTTTGTTCATTTAATGATTAATTTCAATATTTGGTATGTTTTTGGACAAGAATGTAAAGCATATTTCCCAACAAGACCCATTTTACATTTCCGTGTGGGTTTCCTTAGTTTGCTAATTTAATCATGTTCATATCTTATTCAATGTTTATACAATATTATATATATAATTTAAATATAATAAATGGTATTTTCATCTTTATCACCTATTATTGGATATTCTTGTCTTTTGATAAAATAAACTATAAATTTTAATAAAAGGTATTTTAGTCATTTACCATTTATTCCTTGATTATTCCTAAAGATATTTCTAGTAACCATATATTAAAATGAGTCATAATAACAATTCTTGTTCTATTCCATTCCTATGAACCAAACTACATAATAACTATTCATTCCTTAACTTATTTCCATGGAATAGAATAGGAATATCCTTATAAAAAAAACTATTCTCATGGAATAGCTATTCCATTCCACTCTATTTCATTTCGTAAACCAAACATATATTTAGCTTTATGATAGTGAAGGAATGTATTGTATTAATTCTTAATACCATGCTCCAATAAGTTATATTTTGATATGATCATATATATTATTACACAAACTCTAGTTATTTATCTTCAATAATTACCTAAAAATCAAACACCAGATGCACGAGCCGCGAGCCGCATTCTGGTACTTTTAATAGCAATAAATAGACATAACATTTAATTGCACTCCTTAAGAAATGTTGTAGTCTTTTTAACTTTTCTTCCAATAGATTTCAGTCAAATACTATTTTCTTTTATTTTCAATTCAAATAATCACATGCTTTCTATTAATATAAAAGTCTCAATAAGCAATATACCAAGAGAGTGGATGAATTGGAATATCAAAAATTCTTTTAAAAACTAAGTATAAAATCAAGACTTTTGCTAACCAAAAATTTCTTCTTGCATTAAAAACAAAGTATTCGATTTTTCTAAGCAAGTTTTCAATAATGAATTAAAAAGAACAAATAATAAATTAAGGTAAAACATCTTCCTAAGTCAAATGCAAGCAAAGCATAAATAATGAATTAAGGTAAAATATTTTCCAAGCTAAATGCAAGTAATAAATCTTAATGCAAAAAAAAATAAAAGCAAGGCACAAGATTTTTATAGTGGTTGGGCATTCTCTAGTGCCTACATCCATTCCGTTAGAACACCCTGAAATTTCAAATCCACTAAGGGCAATGAGCTTTTTACAGAATCATGCGAAACCCTCATAATAGCTTTGTACGAGATCAACCAAAATCCTTACAATGCTTTTCATGGGAACAAGCGAGACCTTCATTAATGATTTTTTACAAGCTCAACCAGAAACCCACAAAATAGCTTTTCAAGGCTAAACTAGAACCTTTACAATAGAGTACAAAGGTTAGCAAGAAAATGCATCTACAAAGGCTGGGTGGTAGGAATTTAAGCTTGAGTGTGGCGAGCGAAGACATTTCTACTTGAATGAAACAAGTATAGGACTTTTCACAGCTTGGTGGAAGACTACAATGAAGCTAGAGAGTAAGGATAAGCTTTTGGAGGTCCCTCTAAGGTTTGAAACTTTATCTCAGGTCTTCTTTTACTTCTAAATGACTTAAAGGTCTCTATTTATAGCTAATGTGAAGTTTGGAGCTGTTAAACACAAGTTTAAATCAAATCTAACCATTGTTAAAGCTTGAAGGTTGACTACAATGCTTCTAGGGTCGACTATGTTCTTCAAATTTCTCAAACTAGGGTTCCATAGTCAACTACAATGTTCATCTACTCGACCCAAGTCCCGAGAGCAAGATTTGTACAAGTTTGGGTTGATATAGTCGACTATGCCTTTGCTAGGGTCGACTATGTCTCTTGATTTTTTCCATTTTCATGGATTAAAGTAGTCGGGGGTTGACTATTACTATTCCAAGGTGGACTATAGTTGTGTTGTTCTCCAAATTTTCGAGCTTTCTGCTTTAGGATAGACTATAGCCACTCTAGGGTCAACTATAGCCTTCTATACTTCAAGTTTTTCACTCTTTCTACATTTAGATTGACTTCAGCTCTCTAAGGTCAACTCTTCACTTGTGTCTTGAGGTTTCCTTAGCTTTTTGGTACCTATCTTAAGCTATTTCTTCCTTACCTTGTTCTTACAATCAAATAATAATTCAAGGTATGTTTGCTCTTTGTTTTCTTTGTTGAGTATGCATTATTTGAAAGCTTTTATGATATTTTCTAATGATGCATGGCTTTTCAAACAACTATGTGACCTTAGGGGATTAAAAATATATTTGAGACAATTTTAAATGCTTAACATTAAGTTCAAGATAACATGTAAATTTTTGTCAAATCAAAACATGATGTAACTCAAGGCTAACAATCCCCCCCTTTCTTGATATCTTTTTGATATGACAAAAACATGAGCATGTTGCATTTGAAATTTCTTGAAACCTCTCCTTAACTTAATTAGTCTTTATGCCTTTGTTGAAAACATTTAAGTGTACATGAGAAGAATATAAGATATGAATATGAACTTTGAAAATTCTCCCTTTCAATTTATGCATGAAGTTCAAAAATGTTTTCAAGAGAAAAATTCAGCAAATTTAAAATCATTTCAATGTGCTCAATAACCTTTTCCCCCTTATATAAAAAAGGTTTAGAAGTGTGAGCTTTTAAAACTTATACTCAAGAAATAATTGTTAGTGATAATCACCAAGTATAAATAAGTATTAAGTTCAATAAAAATCTCTAACCATCAAATCAAAACAATGAGATATATTTCCATGCAAAGATATTCAATTTAGAGATTGAGAAATATATCCGTTCATCAAAGTATGAGAGCATTAAATCAAGATATTTTTTCAATCAATATATATTCAAATAAAGTAAATTCATTTTAGCATATTTAAGAGTAATGGCTAAGATATATCTCAATTTAATATGTTTGTAATTAAAGCATTAAGGAGTATTTCATCCAAGGATTAATATATTAATCAATCAAGAATGCCACACACACACGCACACGCACATAATCAAAATGATGTGGACATTACATCCTTTAAGTTCATGAAGTTGAAAAATATGAACATATATAATCAAACATCCATGTTACATAAACATAAAAATAAACATGATAATGATGGGATGCATGAGTAAAGTGCAAGTCACCTTAACTAGTGTCCTCCTATGGAAAGAAGTTGTAAAATGTGAGCTTCCAAGGATTCTTAATGCACGAGAATTCATCGAATGTGCTGCTCAATATCCTTAAGGTAACAAGTCATAACATGATTAGTGGTTGCAAATTTGGCCTTAATAGTATCTTAAAGAAGACTAAGATGTCTAGCATTCTCATCAATCGTTTCCATCATGGCAACAAGTTTGCATCTATATCCATATTACCAGCAAAGCTAAAAGGCATAGCACTTGATGATGGTTTAGCTGAAGCTATTTAAGGCATGTCCTCATCATCATTATTACTACCAGTCTCCCTTTGTCATGCCCTCATGTGAACCCTCTCAACATTCTTACTATAACCTATGCTAAAAATAATGAACTTATCAAGGTTCTTGATTTTGGGTTGTGAGATAGCATCATCCAAGGAAGTATCAACATTGAGATGGATTAATAGGGGGTAATGACTTGACCATACATAAGGCTAGTTCTAGTTCCCACAACAATTATCCTTTTATCATAAATATAAAACTTGCAAGAGTATTAACCTTAATAAGGTGCAGGAACCAAAGATCTTTTGTCACATCCCACTTTGGGAGGGATCATGACCAGTGCATGGACTTATGTGGGTATGACCCCTAGGCCCAAGCAAAGCCTAAATCCATAAATGCATGAGCTAGTCATCCATCGCATTCACCAACATAAGTTCATCCATAATCAAAATAAGTAATAATTCATCAAGCCCAACACATTATGGAACTTCTCAATATAAAGTGTGGTTTCTTTCACATTTCATATAAATATTCACATGTAAATAAAACAATTGTGGTTCGACATGCACCCTATGCCTATTTTGTTATCGACATCCACCATAGTTTTCTCATTCTCATGCACCCATATCTAGGGCTCAACATAATATGCGGAAGCATATACAAGTTTATCAACGTTATTTACATAATAGACCTCCTTATCAACAAGACAATTTAGAACTAAACTAGACACATTGCGGAGAGTATAACGTTGAAAGGTTGGAAATAAGGCTCTACCACACCTACCATAAATGAATTGCTCCACTACTTCACAAGTAGCCTAATCAAGCAAGCTACAAATCTCAAACAAAATAAAGGAAAATAATGTGTGAGTCACAAAAATTCCATGAATGGATACAATGAAGGGGATAAGTGTTTTTACAATAAATCATAATTGCAAATTAATTATGATAATTAAGAAACCATAAATTCACTTAAAACTCATCATGCATAAAATATGGTACTCATATCAAAGCTCAACTTACAAAACATTTGCAAAGAGAAAACGGTAAGAAACCCATGAACCTCCAAGTTTAACATTAAACATTCAATAGTCAATGATCCATTCATTTAATAAATCACATTAATACATACCATGAGCAAATTAAAGGGAGAATGGGTACTTTCACCCAACTTATCCCTTTGGTATTCTTACCTCAACACCAAGACTTATAAAGAGGAGAAAAGTGGTACGATGCTAATCCTATGGTATTCTTACCCCACACTAGACTAGAGCCAACAAACAAAAAGGGAAAAGGTGGGCACGTTGGCCAAGCTTAACCTTGTGGTATTCCTACCCTTACACTAGGACTAAAGCCAGCACACAAAAGGGGAAGATGGCAACACTAGTCAAGCTTAACACTATGGCATTCTCACCCCCACACTAAGACTAAAGCTAATATATATAAGGGGAATGGATGGTGCGCTCGCCAATCTCATCCTTATGGTATTCTTACCTCTAGACTCAAACTAGAGCCAATCACAACATAATCAAAATTTCATAGAAGATCATACCAAGATCAAGTATCAATAACAAATCATGTTAAACACATGAATCAAGGAAAAGTCGAGACCTCAATCCACAATCACAATACTTACATTCAAGAACATTTTAATCATCTACAACTATTCTTAGTCAAATATATATAATTCTCATACCCACACTAGCCAAAAGGCCGAAGTAATCAAAAGGGCTACAATCATAAAAAGGCTTATCCCTTTGTTGAAACTAATACATAATAGCATATTTACAGATACATAGAGTTGCAAAAACCAATTTCCTAAACATTTCCACATCCAAAATCACATTTTCTAGAATAAATACTTATAGCAAATCATGCTCATCAGTAAACCCTTAATCATTCAAATCATGCTTTCAACTTTACATATTAAAATAGTTTTCAAAGTGGTGTATCTATTCACCTCAAAAATGTTGACTTTAATCAAAAAGTACTAATCTACGCTAGTAATTCTTGTGGAGTTTCATTCATTCCTATATATTCAATAATCATAATAATCTTTCCTCAATCCACAAATCACGTAATAATTTAACTAAACCTTTTTTAAATTAGTCAGATTCATCTATAACTAAATTTCTAGCTTAAACTCCTTGTTCTATGAATACTGATGTGCAAAAATTTCATAAATCCATCATCTTTACCTTAGGTGAGTTCTAAACAAGGAAAGAATCCATCAAAATCCTTTAGTTTGTAGAAATCAATAAATCTAAAATAATACACAATATTTTTAGAGTTAAAAACCCAAGATTTAAAGGTTTTAAGAGTGAAAGATATCATTTTTTCTCATTAAACTCAAAACCTAGCTCAAATGTTTCAAAAATAGTGATTTGAGTGAAAAATAGGTTGAGCAAGCCTTTGAAGGGAGGGATTACCTCTAAAAATTGGATGAAATTTGATAATCCTAAGTGAAAGTGAGGTATTTATAGTTTGGGAATTGAAAATAGACTTTTACTCTTTTTATTTTTGTGAAAATGGCATCATCTACCAATAGATTGAAACTATCTATAAATAGATAGGCTTCAAAACCCTTTTTAAAAGCTTTCTAGTTGTTATCTATTGATAGATGGAGGCCATTTATTGATAGATTTGGCTATCTATGGATAAATCTGATCATCTATCCTTAGATGTTTTTAAAGGCAGTTTTAAGAAAACCTTTATGGATTGTATCTATTGATAGATGAAGAACATTTATCGATAGATAGATTATAATAAGCAAATTTAAACGCTAGAAACATGTCCAATTAGACTCCTTTCAATCTCAAACTTTGTAAATCATCTCTGAACATTAAAACATGAATTTTTTAAAGCTCAAAAACTTAGTGTCAATGCTCAAAACATGTCACTTAATTACTCACATAAGGATTTCTTGTTAAACACTATACATCAAGGTGGGATTTCACATTCTACCCTTTTTATAAAATTCATCTTCAAATTTAAATAGCGTACTAACCTTTGCTAAATAGATGCGATTATTTCATGCACATGTCGTCCCTGGTTTCCTAAGTTACCTTCTCGCTTGAGTGGTTGTGCCACTACACCTTAACCAAAGCTACCTCTTTGGAGCATAACTTCCTTATTTTCCTATCCAAAATAGCTACTGGCACCTCTTCATAGCTTAAATCATCTTTTAGCTACAAGGACTCATACTAAATCATGTGAAAGAGATCCGGTTGGTATTTTTGTAGTACCAAAACATGAAATACTAGGTGAACACTAACAAGATCCAAAGAAAATGCTATTTAATAAGCCACCATGCCAACCCTCTCGAGAATCTCAAATGGCCCAATATACCTTGGGCTCAACTTTTCCTTCTTGCCAAACCTCATAACGCCTTTGGGTGATGAAACCCTTAAGAATACATGATCACTAACCACAAACTCCAACTCTTGACGTTTGTGGTTGGCATATGACTTTTGACAACTTTATGCCATCAATATTGTCTCTCTAATCAACTATATCTTATTAGTGGTCTATTGAACTATTTTTAGTCTAGTAGTTTCATTTCACCAATCTCAAACCAACATATGGACTATCTACATCTGTGTTCGTACAAAGCCTCATAATGAGCCATCTGGATACTAGATTGAAAACTATTGTTATAGGTAAACTCCACCAATCGCAAGTGTTAATCCTAAGCAACTCCAAAGTCTACGACACATACCCTCAACATATCCTCTAATGTCTGAATAATCCTTTTAGACTGTCTATCTGTTAATGGGTGGAAAGTAGTGTTAAAATTTAACTTTGTCCCCAAAGCCTCCTAAACATTCCCCTAAAACCCATTAATAAATTGTGTCCCCTGATCTGACATTGTAGTGACTGGGCCTCTATGCAATCGCACTATCTCATCAATGTATAGTCTAACATATTTTACCACTCAAAAGTGGTCTTCATCGGTAAGCAATTAGTGAACTTAGTCAATTTATCCACACTCACCTAAATAAAGTCATACCCTTCACTCGTAGAGCTAGTCCAATCATGAAATCCATGGACATATGTTCCCACTTCTACTCGGGAAGTAGTAAAGGCTATAATAATCTAATAGGTCTCTCATGGTCCACCTTAACTTGTTAGCACACTAGACACTTGATTACAAACTTCGCCATATTCCTCTTAAGGCCTTCCCACTCTATCAAGTTGTGGTACATCTTGGTGGTGCCTGGATGAACAACATATGTTGCCACATAGGCCTCCTCTAAACTCTCTCATCCTAAATCATTTTTATTTGAGACATACACTTTAAATCCATATCTAAGTAATCCATTAGTACCTCTAGTGAACACATGTCCTTTCCTTCCATGAAGATCCTCTAAAGATTTTTCCATAAAATTATCCTTGTCTTGGGCTTTCTTGATGAGATCCATCAACATTAATCTCACTCTAAAATGGGTTAACAATGCCTCAGTATCATCAACCTCAAATAGTATGCCTATGTTGCCTAACTCGTGCATACCTTGTACCAATGATCTCCTCTCAACTAAGATGTGGGCTAAACTCCCCATGGATTTCTAGCTCAAGGAATCCACCGCCACATTAGCTTTGCCAAGATGATACAATATCATGCAGTCATAATCCTTAAACAACTCTATCCATCAACGTTGCCTAAGATTGAGATCTGTCTACTCAAAGATATACTCAGGACTCTTATGATCTTGCAAATCACACAAGTCTCACCATACTAGTGATGCCTCCAAATCTTTATGGCAAACAGTATCACAACCATCTACAAACCATGCGTAGGGTAATTTTGCTCATGTTTCTTGAACTGTCAAAATGCATGCACAATCATGTTGCCATGCTGCATCAAAACACACCCAAGTCCTACTCGTGATGCATCGCAGTAAACCATATAACCCCTTGTACCACAAGGTAAACTCAACACCAAAGCCATGGTAAAACAAGTCTTGAGCTTCTCAAAGATCTCCTCACATGCATTTGACCACATGAATTTAACACCCTTTTATGTCAACCTAGTCATATGTGCGGCGATTTTGGAGAAATCCTTAACAAGTCTCTTATAATATCTAGCCAACCCTGAGAAACGCCATATCTCAATTACCGAAGTAAGCTTTGACCATTTCTCCATGGCCTCAATCTTCTTAAGGTCTACCATCACAGCATTCTTAGATACTATGTGACCTAAGTAGCTAACATTATCCAATCAAAATTCACATTGGAGAACTTTGCATACACCCTTAAGTTATGTAGCACATTTCTTTCTTTCTGCTCGTGTTCCTCTTGACTCTTTAAGTACATTAAGATATCAACGATGAACATGACCACAAACTTATCCAAATATAGTCTGAACACCCTGTTCATCATATCCATAAAAATGATAAAAGCATTTGTCAAACCAAATGACATAACTGAAAACTCATAATGACCATACCTTATATGAAATGTAGTCTTTGGTATGTCCCCATCTCTAATCCTCAACTAATGGTATCCTAATCGCAAATCAATCTTAAGAGAACAACCTTGCAACTGATCAAACAAGTCATCAATATGTGGGATAAGTTACTTGTTCTTGATGGTCACTTTGTTCAACTACTTGTAGTCGACATAAAGTCTCATCAATCCATCTTTCTTTTTCATAAACGATACCAGTGCACACAAGGCGAGACACTAGGTGTATGAAACCCTTGTCCAACAAATCTTCTAACTAGTCCTTATGCTCTTTAAGCTCTATTGGTGCCATCTAACAAGGTGGTAGAGATATCAAATTGGTGTCTAGCACTAAGTTTATACAAAATTCTATCTCCTTTTTTAGAGTAAATCCAAATAACTCTTCTAAGAACACAACTTCAAAATCTCCCACAACTGGCACATTTACCACATTACCCACATCCACCTGGGTATCTAAGACTATTGCCAAAAAATCCTCAGCATCCGTGTTTCATGAATCATCTAGCAGTCATGGCTGACACCACAATACTCGAGGCCATGCTATGATCTCCTTGAATATAGAACAACATATTTCCAGGGTACTAAAACTTTATCTTCTCATGGTGAGAATCCACATTAGCATAGTTGGGAGATAACCAATCCATCCCAAGAATCATATCAAACTCTAGCATATCCATCAATAATAAATTAGCTTGAGTGCACTTCTCCTTAACTCGAACCACGCAAGCTCTATACTTGTACCTCACCATAAACACATCTCTTAAGGGTGTGGAAACTATTAAATCTTGCTTTCTTTCGAAGTGCTCTATATCCAACTTAGATGCAAAGTATGGGGAAACAAATTGATGAGTAACACTAGGATCAAACAACAAATGTGCATTGATAGAACAAATAGGTAGAATACTTGAGACAAATGCATTAGATGCTTTTGCATCTTCTGTGGTCAATGCATAAACTCTAACCTGTCTTCAATTAGCCATACCTTGAGCTCCAAATCCAAATGCTCTACCTTGAATGGTGTTACTAGTCTCTTACCCCTAGCTCCTCCACCTTTTCAAAGAAACTGCATGGTAATAGGAGCAAGTGCTATAGTTGGCTAAGAAGGTCACTCTGACTGTCAACCCTCAAGATAGTTCCTTATCACATGTCCAAGCAAACCACAACCATAACAAGATAGGGTACCCTTTTAGCACTGACCTCGATGCCTTCTATAACAAGTAGAACACAATAAAAGGGACTAATGATCTTGCCCTAAACTTTAATATCTTAAAAGCTTACCATCCCTTCTGTCACATCTGCTATCACCACTACAAAACTATTCCCTTAACAAGAAGACAAAATATCTTTAGGCTATCATGTGGAAAAAGATCCCTCACTACCCTTAGAATTTTTAAGGCTCTTTAATTTGGCCTTCTTGGACTTATCTCTTACTGCTCTAGTCTTAGTAGTCCTCATCTCTTTTGAGGACAATCCATGATAAAGGCATAGGAATCAAACTCTTGGGAAACCGCTCCCTCAAACAAAGGCTTCACAAAACCATCCATAATCTCTTGATTTTCATCTCTTTCGTGGAGACAACATAAGGTGCATATCGAGCTAATTGGGTAAACTTGACATCATACTCTACCACTATCATCCCCAAAGTCTACACTAGTGACTTAAACTCTCTAACTCTAGCATGTTGTACATTAGACAACAAAAAACAATTTAGAAATATTGTACTAAACTCATCCCAAGTCAGCAAAGTAGCACTAACAGGCTTACCCTATGTAAAGATGGATACCACTCTTAGGCCACATCTTCCAATTGAAACCCAATTAACTCCATAACTCACATACCAAAACATCCTATAGCAATGCATATCCTATTTACACCATCCAAAAATGCCTAAGGCTTTTCAGACGCATCAGACCTTGTGAAGGAATAAGGTTTCAACCTTAAGAAACAAGACAAAAAAAATACAATCTACCTCTCCCAATCTCAAATTATTGATGATCATCCTAACCCTGTGAACTAGGGGATGCATGGACTATGAACGATCCTTAAGCCCAACGTCTCGACCCTAACATCTTCTAGGCAATAACTTTCATAGTCTACCCTAAATCATGCATATTGACTGCTATCTACTCAAGGGTCACACCTTCAACTGGGTGTCCCATCTCAACCTCCAGAGCTTGATCCGCCACATGACAACTCGTGGGTGTCTCAACCCTCGCTAAACTCGCAGCCCTATCATGTCTACCATGACCTTTATCAGTAAATGTCTATGGTTTAACAGTAACATCAATAAGAGTCTCTGGCTCTACTACATCTCTAGAAGATGCTCAAGTCCTAAGTAAAATGATCACACCCAAACAAGAGCAATTACAAAGGATCTTAATATCTAGACAAGTATAATCGATGACATCAATAAATTGGAACTACACTTGGAAGATAAACAAGGAATTATATGCAAGTCTCTTATTTTTTATTTGTGCCTAGGTACACAAAGCGAAAACAAGATTCTCACATACAACTTTGACACTTCACAACATGACCAAGAAAATGCTAGGACTCATACAACCTAGGGTTTTAATACCAACTTGGTCACATCCCATTTCAAGAGCGATCATGGCCAATGCATCCATAAATGCATGAACTAGTCATCCATTGCATTCACCAACATAAGTTCATCCATAATCAAAATATGCAATAATTCATCTAGGCTAGCACATAACGGACCTTCTCAACATAAAGTGTTGTTTCTTTCACATTTTATATAAATATTCACATGTAAATAAAACAATTGTGGTTCAACGCCCATCCCATACCTATTTTGGTATGGACATCCACCATAGTCTTATCATTCTCATCCATCTATATCCGAGGCTCAACATAATATGAGGAAGCATCAACAAGTTTATCAACATTATTTAAATAATTGAGCTCATTATCAATAAGACAGTTCAAAACTAGACTAGACGCAGTGCGAAGTGTACAACACTAGAAAGCTAGAAATAAAATTATACCACACCCACCATGAATTAGTTGTTCCACTACTTTACAAGTCGCCTAATCAAGCAAGCTACTAATCTGAAAGAAAATAGGAGGAAATGATATGTGAGTCAAAAAAACTTCGTGAGTGTATACGAGGAAGGGGACAAGCCAAAGGATAAGAGATTTTGTAATAAATCATAGTTGCAAAATAATTATGACAATTATGTAACCATAAATGCACTCGAAACTCATCATGCATAAAATATGGTACTCATATCAAAGCTCAACTTACAAAATATTTGCAAGGAGAAAATAATAAGTAACCTATAATCCTTCAAGTTCAACATAAAACATTCAATCAAGATTAAACCATTCATTTAATAAATCATATCGATACATACAATAGCAAATTAAAGAGAGAATATGTACTTTCAAACCACTTATCCTTGTGGTATTCGTACCCCCACACAAAAACTCATAAGAAGGGGAAAAATGGAGGGGAAAAGTGGTACAATGCTCAACTTTACCCTATGGCATTCTTACCCCCATACTAAGGCTAGAGCCAACATACAAAAAGGAAAATGGTGGCATATTGGCCAAGCTTAATCTTGTGGTATTCTCACTCCTACACTAGTACTAAAGCCAACGTAAAAAAGGAAAAAGATGGCATGTTGGCCAAGCTTAACCATGTGGTACTCTTACCCCCACACCAAGACTAAAGCCAAAATATAAAAGGCATGGGCGGTGTGTTCGCCAATCTCATCCTTGTGGTATTCTTACCCCCATATCAGGACTAAACTCACTCATAACACAATTGAAATTTCATAAAAGATCAAGCATCAATAGCAAATCATGCCAAACACATAATCAAACAAAAGTGGAGACCTTTTTAATCTACAATCACAATGCTTTCATTCCAGAACATTTTAGTCATCCACAACCATTCTCAATCACATGTATATAATTCTCATACTCACACTAGCTCGAAAGCTATAGTAATCGAGTGGATTACAATCATAAAAAGGCTTGTCCCCCATTATTGAAAACTAATACAAAATAACATATAGTTTCTAAAACCAATTACCAAAATATTTCCACATCCATAAACACATTTTATAGAATAAATATTTATGGGATATCATACTCATCAATGAGCTCTCAATCATTCAAATCATATTTTCAACCTTACATGCTAAAATAGATTCGAATGTGGCGTATCCATTCACCTCAAAAATGTCGACTTCGATCAAAAAGTATTAATCTCTTATGGAGTTTCATTCATTCATAGATATTCAAGAATCATAATAATCATTCCTCAATCCGCAAATCACGTAATAATCAAACTATGCCTTTTGAAAATTAGTCAAATTAATTTATAGCAAAATTTCTTGCTTAATCTCATTGTTCCACAAATACCCACATGCAAAAAAATTATAAATCCATCATATTTACCTTAAGTGAGCTCAAAACAAGGAGGAAACCAATCAGAATATTTTAGTTTGTAAAAATCAATAAATTTAGAATAATACACAATATTTTCATAGTTAAAAACCCAAGATTTAAAGGTTTTAAGAGTAAAAAATATCACCTTGGTTTTTAAAACTCAAAACCAAGCTCAAATCTTTCAAAAATAGTGGTTTAAGTGAAAAATAGGTTGAAAGAGCCTTAGAAGAAAAGGATTACCTCTGAAAATTGATTGAGAGTTGGCCACCCTAATTGAAAGTGAGCTATTTATAGTTTAGGAAGTGAAAATACACTTTCACCTTTTTTATTTTTGTGAAAACGACATCATCTATTGATAAAATAGAGCTATCTGTCATGAAATAGGCCTTAAAGCCCTTTTTTTTATTCTTATCTATTGATAGATAAAGGTCATCTATCTAGATATATCTATCTACAGATAGATTTGGTCATCTATCCATAAATATTCTTCAAGGTAGCTTTGAGAAAACCTTTTTGGATTATATCTATCGATAGATAGGCTCCAATAAGCAAAAATAAATCTTAAAAACATTTCCAATTAGATTCTTTTCAATCTCAAACTTTGTAAATCATCTTTGAACATTAAAAAAAATTTTTAAAGCTCAAAAACTGAGTTTCAAATGCTCAAAGCATGTCTATTAATTGCTCGCCTAAGGATTTCTTGTTAAGCACCATACATCAAGGTAAGATTTCAAACTTTTGCAAATATGATGAGTGTTTGCCAAGAACTGGCCTCAAAGTTCGAGAGATATTCAAGTGTAAAATCCTATCCATCATGGATAGCCTAATGCATAAATCAGGAGGACCAATATTGTTCACAAATAACTCCCTTTCTAGCTCTTGTACAATTAACTGATTACTATAAATATTCCTGTGTTGAGAAGCTAGTTAGAGTGTTTAGGTTACACTATGCACTGAGTGCATTTGATAGTATATGGATTGTAAGTTAAATGATTGTGAGTAAGATTAATGAAAACTATGAGATTAGGTTACAGAATTATTGATTGAGGTGCTACCATGCATGTGAATAAATTAAGTGTATTGAGTTTATATGGTTGATAGGAAGTGTATGAGCAAAGAAAGTGTGCTGTGGTGGTGTGCCAGAGGAGGTAATGGGTAAACGATGAGTGGAATTAGCTAGATACGCATCTATAATAGCTATGTAGCGTCCCGCTATTGTGAGGTGAATAGGGGTGCTTATTTTAAAACTCTCCGTGCTATATATAATGATTTACGTTAGTAAACTTTGATGGTTTTACTAAGTGCAATTATGGATAGCATGAGTTATTAACCTTGTTAGGCAATTTTAAATGGTTTTACAATAATTTATATATTGCTATTGTTGAAAGCATGAGTTGGTAGAAACCATAGGAAGTTTGTGGATGCAAACTATTTTGAAAGTAGTTTTGGTTATATCTATAGATAAGCCATATATGTAAAGAGTTTTAAAAACTAAGAAACAAGCCTTTCACGATGTTTACATCAAAATCTGTGCCTTGTATTTTTTTGTGATATGCATAGCTAAATGCATTTGCTAAATGATTTAAAATGCAAGTTTTGAGCTTCAGTTTTATTCCGACCTTTGTACAAGTGATTACACCATGCCATTTAAATTGAAAAGTAATTTCAAAGGGTTTTCTAACCTTGATTTTAAATGATTAAAAGGAAAAGCCTTGGAAAAACCCGATTTGGTTTTAAAAATGGTTTTGATAAACCAAGAGCGTCGAGAGCAGGCCGACTGTCACTTCGATTAAGTGTGACCCTTGCACATAAGTGAGCTCTAGCGAGAGAACCTTTGGGTCACCGACGGGCTGTTAAACGTGGCTGGGGCTATAGTTTGTGATATACATGGTAAGGCCACGGGTTATTATATGTGGCTAAGCCACTAGTGATATTCGCAGTTATGACCACTTGATTCTTCGATGTCAGCCAACATTGTTGAGATTGGCTATAGGGATCCGGGGGAGCAGAGCTTCCAGATGTTAATACATGGAAATAGGTCCACGGGTGATTATGATACTCACTTGCTCGAGAGCCTTGTGAGAGTTTCAACGCGTACTTTTTTGCATGGTGGAGAGTTATGATTTCTTTGCAGCTCCCTTTTGTTTGAATAAAAGCTTTCAGTGCTTACTTGACAATCATGAATTGTTTATGTGGTTATACATTTGATTTCTTTACATGCCTTGTATTTGGGAGCGTGCATATTTTTATACTATTGCTCATACTTTTATGGCAAATAATGCTTTTGATGTTGAACTCTGATTCGCTACATCTGTTTGCGTCACTGTTTTTCCAAGTGAAATGTTGCATTATGATTTACGACATTACTTTTACAAGGCACAAATATCCTACTTGTGATTTAGTTTCTTAAGAATACAATTTGATATTCCGGTTTTTATTGTTCAACTTATCTGCTTTATGCTTATTTCCCATCTACGCTCTAGTCACGGAGCCGATGATCACTGAGTCTTTGCAACTCACCCCCACTTTTTTCCTTTTGCAGATTGTGATCAGCCTAGTGTGCATTCTTCGACATTTTTGGTCCATCACGAATAGGTAAAGGCATCTCATAGCATTTTATTCTAAATCGCTTCACTGCTAGAAGTTGAGTTGTCATAGTGTAATTTGTTATGAAATTAGATGATAGTGTCAATACGATGTACATTTGGAGATTATAAACCTTGATGTATTATTTTTACGATTATGTAGAATAAATGTTTAATCAATTTATAAAGATTATTGTTCAATTCTTAATACAAAGAGTTATGGACTAAGGAAATGTTATAGATAAACAGCATGATTATGAAGTAATAGCTAACATTTTAAGCAAGGCTTGTTCGGGACTTGGTAGGTTCTCCCACAAGACTCGGACACCAGTAGTGATCGAGGAGCAGTCATTACAATTAGAGCTATTGTCCGTGCCATATTCTCTTAGCATTTCACAATTTGCCAATGGTAACCAATTTTAAAGCCAGATAAATCTTGCGATAAGGCTTTCCAAACAGATGATTATCACAACCAACATACACATTAATAATCATATAATCAATAATGCAACATGTTGTTTACTAGTTTATATCATCATATGCAAATCATAATCAATGAGTGGTCCTCCCTGGACGTTACAAAGTCATCATATAGTGGCCAATCGACGGAAATCAAATTACCTACAGCGTCGTAGTAACCGACGAAGAATCAAAATCATGCTCAATGCTAAAGCAATCAATGAAGAATCAAATCATGCCTAGAGTCGAAGCATCCAATAGAGGATCAAGCCACACTCGGTGCTAAAGCAACTAATGAAGAATCAAATCGTGCTCAATGCTGAAGCAATTAGCAAAGAACAAATCATCCATAGTGTGAAACAATTGACAAAGAACAAAGTCACAAGGGAATAACACCACTCAACCACAATCGAATCAACATTAGGAATTCATAACCATTCAACGGAACACATACTTATTATTTTTCCAAACCATCATGTCATTAACATCTCATATATATAATTTTACGTAAATAATCATAACTTAATAAGCCTTACATGCTTAGCTAGTTCAAACATAACCTTCCATATACTTCCTTTCATCAATGAATAAAACGTATACTGGTTCTCAGTTAGACCATTTATCCATATTAAATTACTCCTAAACTCATGACATAAGCTTATATATGATCATGACCATCATAGCTTAACAAGCTCAATATACTTGGCAAATTCAAAAATACCAGTCTCTATATAATCTTACTTATCAAATTTATCAAAATTTAACAAGCCTAAACTAAGCTGTTTGTCATGAACAACTTACGCTTGGATAGATTATGTCTTGTACACAATTGTGGCAAGCTCAATAAACCTTGATAAATGCAAAACAATCTATTCATAGCTCTCAAATCAAATATAATTGCCACTATGTGGCTCACAATAAAGTTGTTAGCTTTATTCTTATTTTGACATAACAAAATTGATTGAACTTAATGAGCGTTAAAATGAAAGATACTTTTGAGAATAAAGAAAAATCTCAAAGGATTGATAAAGTTGAACTTAACAGAAATATATATTAAAATGTTTTAATTGTTTGAACGTATTTTTAATATGGATGATCATGCTCTTGATTTTCCAAATGTCTCTTATTTTCAAAATTATATGTGCTAGCCCAAGGATCAAGTTTTCAAAAGAAATGACTTGATTCTTGAATGAAAAGGAAGCAAAATATATTTCTTTAATGATAGGAAGAATCAATTCTAGAGAAAAAGAAGTCAATTTTCGAGCACAGATTAATAGTGAAAAATTGATTCTAAGATAAGTAAAAGTTGATTCTTGAAAGACAAGAGCTTTAAAATTATGAAGAACCAACACTTAAGAGACAAAGAATTAATTCTAGAGAGACAAAAATGGTAGAAAAAGAAAAGCCAAGAAGAAAGAATTGATTTTATAAGAAAAAGAAGTTGGTTATTGAAGCATTAAAAGTATAACTCAGAAACTTGGTGACCAAGAAAGGCATGGCACAAGTAGACAAAATTGGAGTGGCAAAATTCAAACATGAATTCAAATTTTGGTGCCAGTCTGTAGTAAAGAACCAACACCTTAAGGTAAAAAAATAAATTCTCCAAGATTGCAAATGTGTCACCTTTATGCCCAGTTGTAGAAGATCTGACACCTTAGAATAGAAGAATAATTCTTTAAAGATAAAAAGCCACAGACTTTGCGAAGAATCGACATCACAACTACAAGAATTGATTCTATAAAAGTGATAGATTTGTGCAAGCTAGCGCGAACATACAAGAAATGATTCAAAATTTTACTCCAATGGGAAGAAAATCTCAAGGGCTATAAATATACATCTTAAGGATGTTAAAGAAAGAAGAAAAGAGGATTTTGGAAGATTTTAAATCATCTTTCAAGTGAAAAAGAGTGAAAAACCAAGAACAACAACTATAAGTAGTAAAGTTTCTACCTTTCAACAAGCAAAGAGCCTAAACTTCATATCTTTACCCTTCAACTGATCTTTCTTGAGCTTAGACCTTCCTTGATCAGTTTTATCTTTGCAAAGCAAGTTCTCAAGTTTTTTGCAAGTTTAACCACCTTTGAGAGATATTGAACAAAAGGCTTAAAGTAACAGCAATAGCATCATCCTCGAGCTTCATTGGTAAAAGGCAATCCATGATGAGGTCACCTTTGTTCAAAAGGGAGGACTACCTATTCTGGAGAATGAGGTTTAAAAATTGTATTCAGTCTATTAATTTAAATTTTTGGGATATTATTGTTAGCGGAGCTCATATTCCCATAAAAACTGTGGATAGTGCAAAAACACTTTAAACTACGGCTGAATGCGATGGTAAGATAAAAAGTTGACACACATAAAAAACAAAGCTGTAACATCTATTTTGTGTGCTCTTAATAAGGATGAATTTAATAGAGTAGCTATGTGCTCCTTAGTAAAAAAATTTGGGACACATTAGAAAACTATTATAAAGGAAAAAGTCAAGTAAAGGAATAAAAAATTAGTATGTTAATACTTAACTATGAGCTTTTCAAGATGAAGGATGAGGAGTCTATTAAAGAAATGCTTGAAAGATTCACAAAGATTATTGGAGTATTAAAGGCTCTAGGAAAAAAATTTCCTAATGCTTAACTAGTGAAAAGAATCCTTCACTGCCTACCCAAGTCATGGAAACCTAAAGTTACTGTTATTGAGGAAGCTAAAGACTTGGATGTACTCAAGCTTGATAAGCTCCTAAGATCTTTGCTCACTTATGAAATGGCTCTAAAACACCCAGAAGAGAAAAACAAAGCAATTAAAAAAGAAGCAAAGAGAAAAGTATTGCTCTCAAAGCAACTGAGGAAGTAGATGTAAAATATGTTGAATGTGATGATACAAAAAGAGATGATGAAGAAATAGCTCTGTTAACTAGAAGGTTTAACAGATTTTTGAGGAATAAACAAAGAAGTTGAAGGTTTATCAGGAGAAAGGAACCAAAAAGAAATTTGAGGGGAAATACTTCAAAAGATGATTATGAAAATGATCACGTCATTTGCTATGAGTGTAAGAAATCTAGTCATGTTAGTTATGAATGTCCAAATGTTAAGAAAAATCATCCAAAGTATTTCAAAAAAAAAGCCATGGTGGTAACATGGAGCGACAATGATTAATCTCTAAATGAAAAAGGAAAAGAAATAGATAGCTTCTGCTATAAGGCATTTAATGATCCTATGGATGAGGATCTTCCAGATTCTAATATGCAAATGGATGACTCATAATATCTTGATGCTGATTGTTGAGTCACACAATAATCATCAAAGAAGAAACAATGGAAAAGAATAAAAAATAGACCAATCTTGTTTCTAGAGATTACCATCATGACAAAAGTGAAGAACTAGGAAAAGTCACTTCAATGGGCATAGACTCTATTTCCAACAAAGAAAAATCAAAATTAGGATGTCCAAAGTTTCATGCCAAAAACTATCATCATTGGAAAAAACAAATAAAACAGTTTATCTCAGTGAGTAATTATGAAGTTTGGAGAATAATTAAAGAAGACTCATAAGAGTTGACTAAAGAATTAAATGAGTGATATGCAAGTCACTTAGACATGCTAGAACCGAATGCTAAAGCTATACACTTACTCTTGTTTTGCATTTGAAAACATAGAATCTAGGAAAGTTTCTTCATGCAATAGTGTGAAAGAAATATGGGAAAAAATTAAAGAAATATATGGAGAAGAAAAGCTAGAAGAAAATAATAGATCAATTAGCAATGATGAGTTAAGTAAGATTCAATCTTTACAACAAGGTGATGAAGCATACTTGTCATTTCAAAATTAGAAAAGGAAGGTAGAATATCTATTTGATGGTATGCTTAATTATACTTTCGAAGAATTTGATGAGGTGTTTGATGAATTAGTTCATAAGTACGAGAAAATAAATTTGGAGAACAGAGAAATATTTCAAATCTTAATGTTGAAAATAAAGTTTAAAGTATGCAAAACTTGAGTTAGAAAAAGAAAATAATAAATAGAAAAAGAGAATTAGAATGTCTAGAATTGACATACTCATTCTGAAGAATCAATTTTTGTAGCATAAAGTATTTTTCAAAGGTCTCGAAACTCTTCATGTGACTTTTAAACATGTATGAGAAACAAGATAAAAGTAATGATTAATAATATTGCCCTGATTTTCTTAAATGCTTTGACATGACAAGAGATGCATGCATTCATCATGAAAAGTCATCCAATTGTTTCTAACCCTTAGACATAAAGGAGAAAAATCTAGGTCTGAACTTAGTATCTTAATGACTTTCATTAAAAGGATTAGTGATTGAGACCACACTAGTCAAATGAAATAAATATGCAAGTCAAAATCTTAGGAATCACTTAAAGGACATTAAAATTTAAAGAAGGAAAATGAAAAGACAAACAGCTTTGCTTATAAGATTAGAAGAAACATTATCGGTCAATTCATCTACCATAACTTTAAAAGATAACTATTTAGATTAGAATGAAACATATTGGAGAAGCATTCTCCACAGTTTTTATGCTTTGCCTCTACAAGTATATCAAGGTTGGTGCATCATCAGGTTTATGCATTGGCAAAAAGAATATTGCTTTGAATCAACATTTTCATAACAAATGTGTTACGAACTTGAAATGTTAGTTTCCTTAAATTTTTTTATACCCTAGTAATCAATCTCACTATCTAGGCTCATATCCAATAAATTAAATCAAAATTATTGAATTTTCTTAAATCTCAAGATGTTTATCCAAAACATAAATGCCTATTAGACAATTACAATAAAATGGTTTTTATGTGGATAATAACAAATACTATTTCATCAAAACAAATACATCCAGTGCTAAAGCTACTAACGAAATATCAAAGTCATCGTCCAATGCAAAAGCCACTAATGAAATAGTAAAGTTATCGTCCAGTGCCAAAGCCATTAATGAAATATCAAAGTTACAATGTAGGAATCTCCACTCTACAAAACTCAAGTCATCTACTCAATCATTTCTCCCACAAAGTCATCATTCAATTCGTTGCGATGTATCTAAACTAGACTCAAAGTTAGACTTATTGCTATAACCACAAATACGTACCATGAGATTAATTTACATTAAGCACAGCCACCAAATTGAAGGATTCTTTAACGTATTTCAATCCAACTAAAAAACTTAGAATTGTAATCTTCCCACTCTGCAGTCAATCTTAAGTATGCCACTTGTAGTACTTTAAATAGATCACTCGATTTAAGTGTTACCAATCATCAAACTAACATTTTGTTGCCTCACATTTTCACAAAAATCCTTGTAACAATTAAAACATTTTATAACTCATTTCCCAGTATTCAAAACTTCTTGTATAGTAACATCCATATCCACTTATAATTTAGGAATTCAACTTATGCTTAATAGCAATCTAACTCGTTTATCCCAATGATCAATATCATCAAATTTGTCAAGGTGTCCTAGTCTTTAATCTAGTCTATACAAGTCTTATTTGCATGTTACACCATAACTATTCCTTTTAGAGGAATGGCCACCGTTAATTGTTCCACTCACAATATTGCATAACTTAACTTGTGGTATTCTCGACACCATTTTTCACAACAACAAAAATCAAAAGATCGAGAAAGGGGTTTATATTGTCCTCCTATACTAGAAATTCAAATTCAGATCCTATGTAGACCAACTTGGAATATTTGCTTTGATTATCCTTAATTCTTTTATGGTTGTCACAACGCCATCCATATTTCCCCCATGGGTTAGCTCACTAACCTTATCAATATACATGTATGCCTTTACGCCTTTCATGTTATACTTTATGTACATGGTTGGGCATTTTTTATCTCATAGCAAGCCTTAAGTCATGTAACCATTAATCATAATAAGTCTTTATATAGGGCATTTTCTTCCAAACAACTCATGTCATCTCATGACATATACAACTCTACAAACATGCCTACACACTAGGTAAGCTTCAAATATTCCATGATTACAAAAACAATAACCCCTACAAAAATTGCTCCCCATTACGAGTACACATTCAAAACATCAATGCTAGTATGCTTATTCCACAGTCATATAGTATGCAAAAATCATCTTCTAAGCATATTTTCATTACTAAATGGCCTTGCACCTCCATCAATATATTTAGTGCAAGTTCTATTAAGTAGATATCTCCAAATAGCTCTTATCCACAAATATCAAATGGTTACTTTCTTAGCACTAAGATTCATAATCACATGTCAATCCTCGACCATTTGTTGTTCTCCATAATTCAAAAAAGAGTTCAGTGATAGGTTCTCTTACTACGTATACCATAATTGTTCCCCTACATTGACTTTAAACATTATTCAATATAGTCCATGATGCTAATAAGGTAGATATTTTACTTAATTATTGCAACATTCGTCTTCGTGGTTGCAAGATCAGAAATAAAATTTCACTAAAGTAACTCATAATGTTACTGTTGATAGCTAAATCGAGAATTCAAATTGGTACACCTTATCCAAAAATCTACTAATAAATTAATGCCTTCCTTGTATCAAACACATTTCCTCATGCCAACTTTGGCACTCCAAAAACTAGAGTTGCTTTAGTTGTACCATCAACACAATGCACTTTCCTTAGTGCAAATCCAAGTATTTAATTTGTTGCCAGAGGTTAAAGTTATCATTTTACCAAACAATTTGGTTCTAACAGACTCAATAGTTTTACCTTATCCACTATGACCACCAATTGTAGGAGTATGTCCATACTTTGACATCTCATTAAGAGTATCTCGCTCCAATTTTTCTATCAATGGCTCATGTCTCGGGGTGGCATCCTTACCCGAATAGGAGCAACACCAATCAAATTTAAAACACAGAGTTCAAAAATAAGGTAGCTTACTAATGACATGGGAATTCTTGTAGCTTCCCGTCCCTGACTTGTGCGACTATCACAATCTGAAGACAAAGACCTTACACTAATCTCGACACTCCACTGGCAAACACAAATTAGCCTAAGACACTCTAAACCAAGGACTTTGATATCACTTTGTCATGACCCAAACCCAAAGACTGTGATTGGCACACAAGTCTAGTAAATGAAGCGCACAAGACCCGAGAAAGGCTTAAAACACAATTATGTGGAAGTACAAATGATCTGATATAGTTATTGATCAAACAAAAAATGCACAATGGCTTTACTTATATAATAGAAGTTCAAATCTTTAATAGCACAAATACACCATGGCACATATTTCAACGCCTCGTTTTGCTTAACCAAAAATAGAAGTGTAACCACACACCATGTACAGAAGTCGCCATAACTTGGCTAACATGGTGGATCCAAGCTTATACAATTATTGAATAGAATCAAATGGTAACATCATACTTATGAAATTGGAACATGTTATAAGTTGAAAACCAAAACAAGAATGTAAACACAAACTTGGCTTAGCAGAGTGGATTGTTAGATGAACACGTTGTTGGGATAAGCTCTATAGCTAATTGAGATTGGTTAAGTCTTGGTTCTAATCATGTAATGATTTCATTCACATTCAATGATTAGAGGTTTTTCTTCATC